>NC_092354.1:52696915-52996915 GCF_963676685.1 Mytilus edulis
TTTTCCTTCGCTGTTTTTTTGTTTCGCAAGATGTCGCTTAGATTTTTGGAATATGATATCGAACAGTTTATACGCTTTTGAAACCAACTCTGCTTAACCGAATACTTTCCCAAAAAAGAGTTATCTCCCCGAACACTGTTTTTCTTGTTATCTCTAAAGCTTCGCAACTGTATAAGAAACCGACAAATTTATTTTTCCAAATTGCTCGTTATATCCTCAGGATGTGCTGTTTTATTTTGACCGAAGCCGTATATAGATTCCATATGAGAGTTATCCCCCCTTTTATGTTTGATATAAGAATTTGCATTTCTAACTGGTAAACCATAAGTGATAGAGACCTAGGGTCTTTTGATTTGAGGTCCTTGGTCCAAAAAAATGAAAATAAGGTCAAGGTCAAAGGTCAAGGTCATATTATAAATTTTGATTTTGGCTTATTTTCACTTATTTTCAAAAGCTGTATAACTTATCGACAAATTATTTTTACTAAATTGTTAGTTGCGACATGTCGTAACTTATAAATTTTGGTTGAAAGGGTGCGTAGACTATAAATGGGAGTTTTCGCCCCTCTTATGTTTAGAATTATGCGTAAAGTAATATTACTCATGAACCATACATATTAAGGAACTAGTGTCTTTAGATTTGAGATCCTTAGTCTATGACCTTGAAATTGAGGTCAAGGTCATAGGTTAATTGGACGTTCTAGATTTTGACCTTTGCTCCAAATTCATATTTAGACATCATAAAGTCATAGGAACTGACATTTCAACTGAATTTTTAATATTTTCACATCAAAATAGGTTGTAAGTGGTGGAAAGACCATCAATGGTTCTCTGAACAATTGGTTTTTAATTATTATTTTTTTTTTTCTTCCGCCTAATTTGTTTCCTTCGCTGTTTTTTTGTTTCGCAAGATGTCGCTAAGATTTTTGGAATATGATATTGAACAGTTTATACGCTTTTGAAACCAACTCGTTTGAACCGAATACTTTCCCAAATAAGAGTTATCTCCCCGAACACTGTTTTTCTTGTTATCTCTAAGGCTTCGCAACCGTATAAGAAACCGACAAATTTATTTTTCCAAATTGCTCGTTATATCCTTAGGATGTTCTGTTTTATTTTGACCGAAGCCGTATATAGATTCCATATGACAGTTATCCCCCCTTTTATGTTTGATATAAGAATTTGTATTTCTAACTGGTAAACCAGAAGTGATAGAGACCTAGGGTCTTTTGATTTGAGGTCCTTGGTCCAAAAAAATGAAAATAAGGTCAAGGTCAAAGGTCAAGGTCATATTATAAAATTTGATTTTGGCTTATTTTCACTCATTTTCATTAACCTTATAAGATATCAACAAATTATTTTTACTAAATTGTTAGTTGCGACATGTCGTAACTTACAAATTTTGGTTGAAAGGGTGCGTAGACAATAAATGGGAGTTTTTGCCCCTCTTATGTTTAGAATTATGCGTAAAGTAATATTACTCATGAACCATACATATTAAGGAACTAGTGTCTATAGATTTGAGATCCTTAGTCTATGACCTTGAAATTGAAGTCAAGGTCATAGGTTAGTTGGACGTTCTAGATTTTGACCTTTGCTCCAAATTCATATTTAGACATCATAAAGTCATAAGGACTGACATTTCAACTGAATTTTTAATATTTTCACATCAAAATATGTTGTAAGTGGTGGAAAGACCATCAATGGTTCTCTGAACAATTGGTTTTTAATTAGGTCTTTCCACTTTTTCTTCTGCCTAATTTTTTTCTTTCACTGTTTTTTTGTTTCGCAAGATGTCGCTTAGATTTTTGGAATATGATATCGAACAGTTTATACGCTTTTGAAACCAACTCTGCTTAACCGAATACTTTCCCAAATAAGAGTTATCTCCCAGAACATTGTTTTTCTTGTTATCTCTAAGGCTTCACCACCGTATAAGAAACCGACAAATTTATTTTTCCAAATTGCTCGTTATATCCTTAGGATGTTCTGTTTTATTTTGACCGAAGCCGTATATAGATTCCATATGAGAGTTATCCCCCCTTTTATGTTTGATATAAGAATATGCATTTCTAACTAGTAAACCATAAGTGATAGAGACCTAGGGTCTTTTGATATGAGATCCTTGGTCCAAAAAAATGAAAATAAGGTCAAGGTCAAAGGTCAAGGTCATATTATAAATTTTGATTTTGGCTTATTTTCACTTATTTTCAAAAGCCATACAACTTATCGACAAATTATTTTTACTAAATTGTTAGTTGCGACATGTCGTAACACCTAAATTTTAGTCGAAAGAGTACGTAGACATTTGATGCCAGTTTTACCCCGTTTTATATCTAATATTAGTTGTAAGGTAATACAACTCATTAACAATATATAGAAGAGGCCTAGAGTCTTTGGATTTGAGGTCCTTGGTTGATGACCTCGAAATTGAGCTCAAGGTCATAGGTAAATGTAACGTTCTAGATTTTGACCTTTGCTTTTACCTCATATGTTTACATGATCAAGACATGGGACTTTTTAAATTAGGTTGCAAGCAATGTGATCTAGAAAAAGACAACCGGAAGTGACCTTTTGTAAACCGGAAGTTGCTATATTTTGTACTTAATTAATGAAAAAGTATATAGAACCATATATTTTTGGAATCAGTGTCAAGTAAACAATAAAAAGTTACCGGAAGTAACATATTGTAAACCGGAAGTAACAAATTATCTTCCTTATTTATATCTTTTTGTATAGAAACCATATATTTTTGGAATAAGCGTTCAATAAGCTGTCATTTGACGCTAAAATTGACATTTAAAACCAAATTCTAATATTTTCATATAAAAAAAGGTCTTAACTGGTGGAAAGACCATCAATGGTTCTCTGAACAATTGGTTTTTAATCATTATTATTTTTTTTTTTTTTCTTCCGCCTAATTTTTTTCCTTCGCTGTTTTTTTGTTTCGCAAGATGTCGCTTAGATATTTAGAATATGATATCGAACAGTTTATACGCTTTTGAAACCAACTCTGCTTAACTGAATACTTTCCCATATAAGAGTTATCTCCCCAAACACTGTTTTTCTTGTTATCTCTAAGGCTTCACAACCGTATTAGAAACCGAAAAATTTATTTTTCCAAATTGCTCGTTATATCCTCAGGATGTTGTGTTTTATTTTGACCGAAGCCGTATATAGATTCCATATGAGAGTTTTCTCCCCTTTTATGTTTGATATAAGAATATGCATTTCTAACTGGTAAACCATAAGTGATAGAGGCCTAGGGTCTTTTTATTTGAGGTCCTTGGTTCAAAAAAATGAAATTAGGTCAAGGTCAAAGGTCAAGGTCATGTTCAAAATTTTGATTTTGGCTTGTTATCTCTCATTTTTAGAAATCTTATAAGATATCGACAAAATATTTTCACACAATTGTTAGTCGCGACATGTAGTTACACATAAATTTTAGTCGAAAGGATAAGTAGATGTTTGATGCGAGTTTTCCCCCTTTTATATCTAATATCAGTTGTATGGTAATATAACTCATTAACAATATAAAGTAAATACCTAGAGTCTTTTGATTTGAGGTCCTTGGTTTATGACCTTGGAATTGAGCTGAAGGTCATTTGTTGATTTAACGTTCTAGATTTTGACCTTTGCTTTTACCTCATATGTATTCATGTTAAAGCTATCAGACTTTTAGCATTAGGTTGCAAGCAATATGACGTTGAAAAAGCTAACCGGAAGTGACCTTTTGTAAACCGGAAGTAACTTATTTTTGTAATAAATTGTTGTAAAAGTATGTAAAACCATATATTTTTGGAATCAGCGTCAAGTAAACTATAAGACAGTACCGGAAGTAACATATTTTGAACCGGAAGTAGAAAATTATCTCCCTTATTTATATCTTTTTGTGTAGAAACCTTATATTTTTGGAATCAGCGTACAATAAGTTGTCATTTGACGCTGAAATTGACATTTAAAACCAAATTTAAATATTTTCATATAAAAAAAATCATTACTGGTGGAAAGACCATCAATGGTTCTCTGAACAATTGGTTTTTAATTTATAATTGCATTACATGTATGATTCATTAGTATCCATATTTTAGTATATATAAGTGACGAACACAAATACTTACCAAAAACTAAATAAACAATTGATATAACTATTGATATCAAATCTTGTTACTGAACAACACCACTTAAAGATGATACCGGAAAACTATAGGAGAAAATTCTTCATAAATCAATACAATTAAAATTTAATATTATTTAACCAAGTTTTATGTTTAAATATTACACCGAAGCAAATGATATTTCATTAAGTGTAGGCAACACTTAAACATTAACATTTATGTGCAACTTTATCACTCTCCAACAATCGGAGACCTTCTCTAAATCAAGATTAAGCTCTCAAATACAACTTTCAGCTAATTCTTACTCAAATGGGTCCCACATTTGAAGTATAATTTTAAGTATACCATTAAAGAAAAGGATGTTTCAAATTGTAGCCAACACTTTACAACAAATGTGATTGTGTAGCTTTATCACACACTTCAACAATCGGAAATCTCCACCGACGAATTCAAACGATACACAATCAAGATAATGCTCTCAATTACAACTTGCTGCTAATTCTTATTCAGATGCATCCTACTTTTGCTTATGCAAATCCGTAACATAATTAACAGATTAATTCCAACATTGTAAATCCTGTGACACACATATCATACTGTTGACATAATTAATATTTGATTTCTTAAAAGTCGATTGAACATAATCAGGTCATAAGAAATAATGACAGAGTTGCATAATACAGTTCCTTAACTAGGTAAATATATATTTATACTTTCATAAAACATTTATTATAAAATTCCCTCCGAGCCACTGGCTCTTTTAACATAGCAACACGCATTTAACTCTTTTTCAAATGTATATGTAACCATTATGCCATCCAAAAACTGAAGTACGGGAACGGAAACTTGTTATGAGACGTACGTAGAGACAGACAAGGAGTAATATTTTATACGACATTTTAATATTTAAAAAAATTAAATTGTTAATGTGAAATTTAAAACATTGAAAGCACTATTACTTTCTTAAATCATGTCGATCCTACCCGGAACTAAATGATACAAACATGTTAACCGCAATAACAAAAATCAGTAATCATTATTCTTAATGGCATACCACATTTCGTGGACTTCTGGGTAAACATGAATTTGAATGTTTACTGCAATTAAAAAAACCAATTAAATTCAACATATAAAGTTAATGTTAATGAAGTATACATTTTCTAGACTTCTATGCAGACTGTCAAAATCATTAAATCCGATATTCTGGAAAATAAAATTTCGACTCACAGGGTGAGTTCACTATAAGTATTCATGACACTGATACAAAATGTGAACATGAAAGCGACACGTCTTACGGTTAAGGCTGTTAACTTCGTCAAAGTTTGGCGGAAAAAGAATAATAATAATAATTAAAATGTCAATTGTTCTTGAACAATTGAGAGGTCTTTCCTTTTGTAATGTAAAATACATGTTCCAATAGACGTAGAATGTATTGAAAAGTTCTTACACAGGTTATACCCCTTACAGAAAGGTCAAATCACCTCGGTCAAATTTTAAAAAGTTGCGCTTCATCCACTTCAACGTTTTTCACTATTTACTATTTCTGTAAGTTCAATCGTTTTTGAGATATCAACAAAAAGTTGTAAGGTCAAGGTCAACCTTAAAAAGCTTCAAAACAAACTGAAAATCCTTTAAATAAGGTCAAAAATACATAATTCGCTATATGGGACATGACCCTGACCTTTTGACCTTTTTCAAGGTCATTAGTCCCCAATGTCATTGCTGAAGACCCCATGGGTCTAGGACCTTTGGTTATATAGTAAAAGCTGATTTTCTCTTTTCAGAAACCTAAAACAGGGGTTATACCCCTTACAGAAAGGTCAAATGTAACAAAGTTGCGCATTAATGACCCAAACATTTTCCACTATACAACACTTCTGAAAGTATTAAGGTTGCTGAGATTATCCCATAACAAGGTGTAAGGTCAAATGTCAAGGTCAACATACACATTTGACCTGGAGGTATTTTTAAAAGTCATATGAATTGATGATGAATAGTGAAAATCCTAGGTGTCTACGACTTACCGTTTCTGAGTTTTGATGGCTAACCTACACCGTTTAATTTTAATAGGGCATAACCCTACCAATGAGTCGTTGAATCTTTTCGATCCAAATGTAATGAAGAACTAGGGTCTGGTCCTGAACAAATTTCACCCTTCGTTTTTTTTCTACCTATAACGGTAACGGTGTTGGAACGATAACAAGGTTTTTGGGTTTCGGAGGGATTACTCCAAACCGACAAAATATTTCGACTCACAGGGTGAGTTCCGGTGTCAAATGGTATTTTGAACCCACTAAAAATTGACACCGGGGTCAAAATACCATGCGGCATGGTATTTTGACCCCGGTGTCATTTTTCACATATGGTATTTTGAACCCCCTGCGGTATATGGAACCCCCCTGTTTTTGATAAATAGTATTGCAGATAATCTAATTTACAATTTATTGGCTATTATTTTTTTTTATTTGTGGTTTTAATTATATAAGTAGGGGGTTCAATATACTGCGGGGGGTGTCAAAATACCATGGCAATGTAAAATTTTGCAAACTATATTTTTCAGTATGCTAAACACATACAAACTACTTATTGGAGTATTATTACATGTTAAGGAAATTCAAGGTCTATGGTAGGGGGTTCAATATACCGCATGGGGGTCAAAATACCATGGGTAAGTAAAATTTTTCAAAATATCTTTTCAAGCATATTTAATAAATACAAGCTACTTATTGAAGTACTATTACCATGTAAAGGAGTTCGAATAGCAAGAATTTTTGAAATTCAAGGTCTTTAGTAGGGGGTTCAATATATCGCAGTGGTGGGGTCAAAATACCATGGGTAAGTAAAATTTTTCAAAATATCTTTTAAAGCATATTTAATACATACAAACTACTTATTGGAGTATAATCACAATGTTAAGGAGTTAAAATAGCTAGAAGTTTTGAAATTCAAGGTCTATAGTAGGGGGTTCAATATACCGCAGGGTGTCAAAATACCATGGCTTAATAAAATTTTCAAAACATCTTTTCAAGCATATTTAATACATACAAAATACTTATTGAATTATTATTACTTGTTAAGAAGTTAGAATAGCTCGAATTTTTGAAATTCAAGGTCTATAGTAGGGGGTTCAATATACCATGATTCGGGGGTCAAAATACCAAGGAATATTTTTTTTTCAAAATATCTTTTCCAGCATGTTTAATATATACAAACTACTTATTGGAGTATTATTACAATATAAAGGCGTTAGAATAGCTTGAATTTTTGAAGTTCAAGGTCTATATAGTAGGGGGTTCAATATACCGCAGGGGGGTCAAAATACCATGGATTTTATTTTCAAAATATTTTTTCCAAATTTCCAAAAATCTGGTAATTCTAACTCTTTTATGGAGTTAGAATTCACCAATTAGTAGTTTGTATGTATTTAACTTGCTGGAAAATATATTTTTAAAATTTTACTTTGTCATGGTATTTTGACCCCCCTGCGGAATATTAAACCCCCTACTCTAGACCTTTAATTTAAAAAATTCTGGCTATTCTATCTTTTTAGTAAGAATACACCAATAAGTAGTTTGAATGTATTAATCTTGCTGGAAAAGTTATTTTAAAATTTTACTTTACCATTGTATTTTGACGCCCTGCGGTATGTTGAACCCCCTTCCCTAGACCTTTAATTTAAAAAATTCTGGCAATTCTATCTTTTTTATGTTGTAAGAATACACCAATAAGTAGTTTGAATGTATTAATCTTGCTGGAAAAGTTATATTGAAAATTTTACTTTGCCATGGTATTTTGACCCCCTGCGGTATATTGAATCCCCTACTCTAGACCTTTAGTTAAAAAAAATTCTGGCAATTCTATCGTTTTTTTGTAGTAAGAATACACCAATAAGGAGTTTGTATGTATTTAACTTGCTGGAAAAGATAATTTGAAAATTTTACTTTGCCATGGTATTTTGACAACCCCCCACCCCTTCCTCCTTTGCAGTATATTGAGACCTTTAAGTCAAAAAATTCTGGCAATTTTAAATCTTATAAGTAGTTAGAATACACCAACAAGTAGTTTGTATGTATTAAACTTGCTGGAAAAGATATTTTGAAAATTTTACTTTGCCATGGTATTTTGACCCCCCTGCAGTATATTGAACCCCTTACTCCAGACAATTCAAAAAAATCTGGCAATTTTAACTCTTATATGTAGTTAGAATACACCAACAAATAGTTGTATGCATTAAACTTGCTGGAAAAGATATTTTGAAAATTTTATTTTGTCATGGTCTTTTGACCCCCTGCGGTATATTGAACCCCCTACTCTAAGACCTTTAATTTCCAAAATTCTGGTCATTCTAACTCTTTTATGTAGTTAGAATTCACCAATAAGTAGTTTGTATGTATTTAACTTGCTGGAAAAGATATTTTTGAAATTTTACTTTGCCATGGTATTTTGACCCCCTGCGGTATATTGAACTCCCTACTCTAAACCTTTAATTTAAAAAATTCTGACAATTCTATCTTTTTTATGTAGTTTGAATACACAAATAAGTAGTTTGAATGTATTTATCTTGCTGGAAAAGATATTTTTAAAATTTTACTATGCCATGGTATTTTGACCCCCCTGTCATTAATTTTGGTGTCAACAATTTTGTTCGACGTAAAATTTTACACAAGGTTTATTTTAGGCTCTTTTAAAAATAAAATACATATAAAATATGCAAATTCAGTTCCAATGAGGGTACACATTTTATTGCACCTGATGCGATTTCAATAATTAATTGATGCCAGTATATTAAAAAATATAGAACTTAATGCAAACATATGGAGAGTATTTAAGTATAAAAAAGATATATCAGCAAATAATTAAATTATACAGAAAAAAAATGGTTGCTCATGGCTTTTAATTGTGAAAAACACTAATAGCAATAAAGAAAAATCGTTTGCTAAAAAACAATTGTAACGTACATGTACCTATTATAATGAAATATATCCATTTGATCTTTGTACAATAAATTACAAAAACATTTCGAAAGTCTAAAGTAAAGTAGATGAAGTGAGTGTTTTCTTTCAATCTATTTATGCTAGCAGTGTGCAGATGAGACATTTATTTTCCAACACTTTTTAAATATTATAATCATTAACTAAAATACCATTCAGATATATTTTTCAGAATTAACAAAATTAAAAGAAAATTATTCAATACCAACGATACTATGTTTAATGCAAACTGATTGCTTTCATACTAGTCATATGAAAAGTATTGACCGAATTAACCTACACACCTACAATTAAAAATTTACTGTTGACATGACGATTTTTTTAAATAATGTCAATCGTCATTGTGATTGCAAGGAGGTCGACATTCATTTATTGAATAGGAAAACAATTGCAAAATTAACAAATGGTAAAACTTTAATTGTTTGCGTTCCAAGTGTATACGTTCTATGACATGGTACAGTATGCAGACTTAATAATGTTAATTATGTCAACACTTAAAACACTTAAACACAATAATATGTACGTTGATCACTAGCATTGCATTTGCCACTATAAAACATTTTCAAAGGTAAACAGATTTTAAAGGTACATGAATCACTAGATGTCTATAAATTTCAAAACAACATGATATAATAAACATGCACACACAAAAACAATATAATGAAATTTTTATTATGCAAATTCCAATATTTTATTCTATACTATTAATGCTCTTTTTTTGGCGGACAATGTGATTAAATGATTGTCTGTAACCGGTTCAATATCTTTAAATTTTCCATTGTGTTGTCAGTTTATTTTGACTAATGAGATTGAATGTCTCTTTTGTATCTTTTGCCTATATGTGGTCATTTTTATAAATTTCCTGTTTGCAAAACTTAGATTTTTTTCGAAAAACTAAGGATGTTCTTATCCCAGGCATAGATTACCTTAGCCGTATTTGGTACAATTTTTTGGAATCTTTGATCCTCAACATGCTCAATGCTCTTCAACTTTTTACTTGTTTTGTTTCATAAATATTTTAATATGAGCGTCACAGATGAGTCCTATGTAGACGAAACGCGCATCTGGCGTACTAAATTAAAATTCTGATACCTTTGATAAATATTCTACAATTTCCGTTGTCAACATTCAATGTTAAATATTATTATATCTATGAAGTCATATGAAACTTCAAGTTAAAAAAAAAATTATAACTAAATAGCTAGGGTTTTTTTTATTATAAAACTTTAATTTTTTGCAGTGAAATTAACTTTAACTTTTCCGTAAAAATCCGGTGATCGCAAAGGATCTGTCATTTAAAAAACTATTATCGTATTTTATGCTTCTTTGTTGATTGGTTACTTTTAAGGTTTCTAAACACAAATATTTTAATAAACTGCCATGTATTCAAATCATAACAAACTGAGAGAAATATTGTTTTGGCGATTTTACGATATGGAAGCGTAAAACATGATACAGGCGTGCAAAGAAGAGTAAGCTTATGATACATACACGAATTGGATAAATATTATTTTCACTAGTCACTCATTTCATAAAATTTACGATTTAGAAATAATTGCACTTTTTATTATCATAAAAAAGTCTTTAATTACCTTTTCCTCACAATATCTAGCAACTTTAACCTGCATAATAAATCTAACAAGGGTGTAAGTGTTGCCTCGTCTTACCTACGACTATGATACTAACGATAAATAAAGTATAATATTGTATCTCTTTTTAGTGATACAGGAACAGTCTGAGTATGCCACATTTCTTCAATTATTTAATTTATATAGCAGAAAATTTAGAAAAAAGAAACAATATCATAGCAATTTTATATCAAAATATGCTAAATGTAATACGAATTTTTCTATTATGTAATTGCGACGTAGTTGATAGCAAATATCGGATAAAGAAGTCTCAAAACAGTTCCACGTTTACTGCGGGTCCGTTTAAAATAAGAATTTTAATTATATATTATGTTTCTGTCCGATCTATGCATACAATTAATTGACCGATTGGTTGATAACTGTAGTCACAGTAACTCTCTTATAGTTTATTTGAAATATCTGACGGATTCCATTGGTTATCGTGCACATATCATTCATCAATCAGTCAAACATCAATCACCAATTATTCATTGATCAGTCAAGTTCCCGTAAAACAGTAACGTCAAAATTGTATATCTGACCAAGGTGTTCCAATACACAATATCCTGTTAATTTCATCAACAGAATGGCTACAGATATAAATTGATTTATTTTGTTTTAATTCAAAATTCAATTGCACTTTAATTTTAGAGCGGTCAACAATAAATGACAGTTTATTTTATGAAATTTTTGGTTAAAGGTGGGGCACGCCGCCATTTTGTGCAGCAATTGTAAAAGGTCACTACTCTTGCACACAAGATTATCAAAATTATTCAACTGATCGATACAAAAATATTGTACTCACCTTTTGTAAATATGAATAAATAAACTACCGCAAATAATCCAGCGGCAAATGAGAAAAACATGGCAAAGCTATCTAGATCACGAGGACCTGCATAAATAATATGGTTTAAGTGTTCAATTAGGGTGAAACCTTTCAACTCTAAAGAGAAGTGAAAATTTACATGACCTTACATAATAAAGTTCTTGAATTAAAAATAGGTTAAGAATCGATGCAAGATGCAAATTTTATTACTAGTTGTCGAAAAATTACCATTTCGAGATGTTACACATTTTTGATCGAAAGGTGATTGTACTAAAGTATATGTTATGTGTTGTATTATATAATATATTCACTTGTACAAAGCATTTATTTTCCAGAAATTCATTTAAAATGATTTTATACATGTTGTAGTTAAATGAGGGTCTAGAAAAAATATACTTTTTTTTCCATATCGGTGTAAATGTCAAATGTGAATTCAATACATGTGTTGTTAAGAATTGATACGTTATCATCGTTTACTCCTTATACATCTATTGGTGTTATTTGTATAGCGAATTTATGAATGAATTGAAAATTCTTTTCTAGAGTATTTAGTCGGAATTATCCACATATCGATCGGAAAAGATTTACAAAAATCTTGTTTTAAAATAAATTCATTGGCATTTCTGAAAATCTAATATAAAGATATACAGATACATGTATAAACGTTCAATACAAACACAACCGCCATGTTTTCTGAGATCAAAACGAATTCGACATTCCTCATTAATTGTTTCATTAAAAGCATGAATAGATACCCAATATCCTATGTTTTTCTAGTATAGATAGGACGGATCAAGTTTTCAGCAGTCGATAAGAGTTGATCTGTTACATGTATATTAAACGTAATACCAAACACACTTTTCTTTGTTCATAAAAAATCTAGTGACATAAATATTTTGAATGATATAAAGCCTAAAATACAATCAGCCATTTTATGCCTACATCATACGTCAGGTTTATCATT
Source organism: Mytilus edulis (assembly GCF_963676685.1). Taxonomy (NCBI): domain Eukaryota; kingdom Metazoa; phylum Mollusca; class Bivalvia; order Mytilida; family Mytilidae; genus Mytilus; species Mytilus edulis. Next base: position 52,709,442 of record NC_092354.1, read on the forward strand.
TTAAATCGATACGGAGTTACAACTATTTAAGATAACCATATAGATTATTTCCTTTTGATAGCATGTTGGATTTTGTTGACGCATTTTATCGGCATGGGATACAACAGACAGACTTTTAGTTAAAAGTTCAGATTTCGACGTACAGGTAAGACAAATTTTGTCATTTGTGGCAATAGTGCATCGGCGATTAACGTCCAAAGGAAAATATAACATCAATATAAAAGCGAAAAGATGTTCATGAGATATATATGTCAATGAATAATGCAGTTGATGGTTCCCCCTACCCCCCGAGTGTATCACCATACTAGTAGTCAGCACTTCTGTGTTGACATGCTTAAGCGTTGAAATAGTAAAAATTATCAATTAAAATAGAAACAAAACCACATGAAATGTGTAAAAGAGACAACAACTCGAGAAAAGAGTAGAAAATGTTCAAAGCCACAATGGGTGTTTCAATGTTTACAACACTTTAAATTAAAAAGTTTTAACTACGGTTAAGATCATTATTTCTTTTGCAAGGAAAAAAAATATTGACATAATATATAACCGTTAATATGTATTAATAGATATAAGAAGATGGTGTATGAGTACCAATAAGACAACTCTCCATGCAAGTAACAATTTATAAAAGTTAACCATTATAGGTGAAAGTACGGTCTTCAACACGGGGTCTTGGCTTAACAACAAGGTATAAAAGGCCCCAAAATATTACTTGTGTAAATATATTCAAACGGGAAAACCAACGGTATAATCTATATACAAAACAAGAAACGGGAAACACTTATGAACCACATAATAAACGATATTTTCTGAATATCGTATCAATGTATATAAAACTATTTTCGTGACGTCATTCTATCCATATACCGTGGGTTCTTTTTTTGGTTTGAATTGGCTAATACACTGATTTCTGGTCACTAAAAGAATCAATTCAAACACGTATCTTCAGTTTTTGTTATTGTTTTTTGCCTACATTGAGAATTAAACCCATCTTTTAAAAATGTTATGTGCGACTGACATAACAATATCGACAAAACCTCTCGGCTTCCAATGGATTGAAATGTAGATGTCTATTTTTTATTTATAAATACACATATGATACACATAGCATGGTGAAGATCATTTAATTAAATATTAAAATTAAAGGTATATACTTTGGTCTAGGTTCGAATCCATGAATTTTCGCTGTCATGTCTGTTGTCCCTATGTTTTTAGTTTGTTTGTTTTTGTCCTATTTTGTATGTTATTGTTGATATGTTTGTAATATAATAACGTGTTTTATCGTTTATTTTTGGATTATTATTGTCTATTTCACATATTTGAAACCAAAATGATTACATTCAACTCGTCCATTTTTGTTTTATAAATGCAGTATGATTTCATCTGTTTTACTACATTATTCTAAAACAATGTTTATTCGCAAATTTCTTTACTTTTATATCTTGATGTGCCTAGAACTAGAATTCTTATAAAAATATGTCCGTTGGATACTTAAAATACATACTTAGAAATAAATTTGGATATGTCTAATTTTGTAAACACGGATACTATTCACAAGGCTGATAAATTAAGGACAGACGTGTGGTTTTATATAAGTATTTCTTTAAAAAATTTGTAAACATTGATTTAGTAATGCATCGTTGGTCATGATTACATGGTTATTTTTAAAAATTCACTTACCATACTATCTAATTAAGAAAAGACTTGAATTTTGAAAATATATATAAACAAAAGTTTAAGTTTAAAGACAAGGGATGAACGTTAATTCTTGAACTAAATAAAACATTTACCCTCCGTGCTCATGGTTTCGTTTTCAAGAATCAAAGCTTGTTATTGCATTTAAAATTCGGAAACATATATTAGAATACATGTATGCTTTAAATTTATCAATATCATTAGCAATGTAACCACCGAAAAAACTGTAATCAAAGATCTTATGACACCTTCTATAATTTTTATCTCAATATTTTGTCCCAGTTAGGTCATGCTGGTACAACTATCATGACAACGGAAACACTTTAAACTTGAATGTAAAACATTCTTATCAATATTATGTCATTGATGTTTAACCGATGGGACTTTTTGAATTAAAAATCAATACCCTTTTATTCAGGGGTAGAACTTTAGTTCGTATTTCTTTTAATAAAATACATGCGGCGCCATTGTTTGTATCTAGCTATATTTTGCCACGTGTATAAAATACCGTGTACTTATTGTTATACTGCTCTCGATGATATATAATTGTTTAGGAAACTATAAAAGAAAAATCTTACGTGAATTTTATTTATAATCATGTCGTTTGTCTTAAAATATAGTCTAATATGAGTTTTTCCCGACAGAGGATTTTTTTTTGTAATTTATTCTTATTTCATCTGAAAATACACCAAGTATATTGATACATAATTATATAGTTAATTCATAATACATATATTGATATTAAATTTTTCAATAACAGTCTAAAATAAAAAAGTTAGTTATGCTAATTGTTCTAAATTTTCTACTAGATCATACACATCCTTTATCACTCTGGATTAGAATACCTGAATATGCTGATAAGGTTATGGATTGCATCAGACTTCTCCTCTAGCCACATGCATCACTGCCTATACAGTGATGTAAAACATGAGAGGTACCAGGAGAGGCCACCAGAGATCATTAACAGATAACATGTTGGACAACATGTTGGACAGAGTCACATAATAAATGTCAACCTAAGTCAAGGGGAGATAATTCAAATACAATCAAACAAAAACTAGTATATCAATATATATATAACAATAGCAATAAACATAGATAGTACTTTTAAGATGCACACAAATCACTGTCCAGTTGTGATGTGCATCAACATATTATTAATTGTACATGAACTATTTTAAAGCCTTAAGTAAGTACATAAATAGAAAGATCTCTCCTCACATGTGAACTAAGTTTTTAATTAATTCCCATTTACTATCAAATTTCTCTCTTGCTCTAGGGGATCTGTAAAAGGAGGTAGATATTTTTTCTATTTGGTAGGAATTTTTAATCATAGCTATGACACCTGTAAGAGTCGGTAATGAAGTATTAAAAAGCGACATGTATAAATGTAATATTTAACCAGAGTAGTGAATAAATTTAGGGAAATTTCCCAAGACTCTGACCCAAGAACAATATTTTCCACATTAAGAATCAAAGTTAAATTATTTTCAACTAGAAAAAGTGCTGCAATTTCTAACCACAAATTTCTAACTAGGATAAATTCCAAGAAAAGGTGACTTATAGTTTCTTTAGTTTCATTACAGAAACTACACAAGTTAGTTTCTTATAACCCGTATTTCTGCAATAATGCATTTGTAGCGAGAGTTCTATGTAAAATCTTAAACTGGAACATACTAAATTTGTTGTTTTTAGTGCAACAAAAGGGTAAACTATAAATGAAATCCCAATTTTCTATATGAGTGCCTAGTTCCTTACACATTTTGTCTTCTTGTTTTGTAGGACGTTCTGTATACATTGACAAGAATTTTTTATAAAAGAACTGACATGACTTTTTTTTTTTTTTTATAAATTCAAATTTATCGTTAGATATGTGAGTAATTTTCTCTGAAGTAGTGATTAAATTTTTCCAGTCTTTTGGTATCGTATGAAGCAAAGAATGGTATTCCAAGAAATTAATATTAAGATTATATTTTTCGCAGAATTCTTTTAAAGTAAAAAAAAATACTGTTTTCATCAAGTAAATCACATATAAAGAAAACTCCTGATTCAACCAATCTCTGGTAAAAGACAGTTTTATTATTAATTTTCAAACTCTTGTTTCGCCATATGGATTGTTTCATGATCCCTTTAGCAGTGCCATTAGTGACAGTGTTTAGGATATTCCAGTTTAGTAAAATATCTTTCCAGAAATTATTAAAATTTGAAGAAATCTTTTGGATACCATCAGGGGTCATCAACCATATTTTGTCTGCTCCTAATTTGTTGTATTGATCTATTAACAATGTTATCCATGGGAATATATTCAAGGGGTCTAAAAGTTTATTTATCCATGTCATCTTTAATGAATAACAAAAAAAAATAATATCTGGCATTTTCAATCCCCCATTTTCAAATAACCCTATCATAACTTTTCTTTTAATCTTGTCTGGTTTTCCTGACCACAAGAAACTAAAAAAAAATATTTTGAATTGCTTTTATTTTATGATCCGGCAGATTTGGCAAAACTGTCAATAATTGAATTAGAATAGGTAGAGCTAGTGATTTAATGACAGTGATCTTTCCCATATATATATGTTAAATCTCTATAAACCCAGGAATTTAGCAGGCTCTTTTTTGTTCTTCAAAATTTACAAGCGTTTTATTTTCACTGAGCAGATCAAATTGTATTCCTAAAAGTTTAAATTCTCCTGAATGATTTCAGTTCAAATTTCTTGTAGTTGTTAGTTTATCCCTTGAGTGAATCTTAGATCCAATCCATATGGCTTCCGTTTTATCAAAATTAGCCCTAAGTCCCGCACACTCAGAACATTTTTCTAAAGTATATAAACATTTATCTAAAGATTGCTCATCCTCATCTAATAAGAGACACGAGTCATCTGCATACTGGCTTAGTAGATACTCAGAATCATTTATTTTCATACCATATATATCTGGGTTATTTTTAGGTGCAGCACTCATAAGCTCTAAAGATAATATAAAAAGATATGGAGATAGAGGATCACCTGGTCTAACACCCCGACCAATATTAAAAAATTGAGAGCAATGTCCATTATTTATAATACAGCTCTGAGATTCTGAATATAAGGTCTTGACCCATCTACAAAAAATAGGACCAAATCCTGGAAAAGACAAAACCAAGTCTATAAATGACCACTCAAGAGTATCAAAAGCTTTCTCAAAGTCTAATAAAAGTAAAAGACCTGGTAGATTATCATCTTCTGCCTTTTCCATAATGTCAAAAATAAGCCTGGTACATTCTTCAATATACCTTCTCTTTATGAAACCTTGCTGTGTTTCACTAATTATATCCCCAAGAAAAGGTTTTATTCTATTTGCTAATGCAGCTGATGCAATTTTTATATCAACATTTAATAAAGTGATAGGTCTCCAGTTTTTTAATTGAAATTTTGATTTACCCTCTTTTGGAATGCATGTTATTACTCCTTGTTTCTGACTAACCGAAAAAGATCCAGTTTCTAAGCTATAATTAAAAGATTTAATAATAAACTCATGGAGGTCTATCCAAAAACATTTATAAAATTCTGTTGTAAATCCATCCATCCCTCGAGATTTACCATTTTTCATATTTTTCAATGTTTTTAAGCATTCATTAGTATTTAAATTACTCTCTGCCTGTAACCTCTGTTCATCAGAAAGTTTAGGGATAAAAAGATTATTTTCATCAAAAAATAGATTTTTATGTTCCTGATGAAGAATAGGATTTGTTGAGGAGTACTGTTTTTCATAAAATGATTTTTGTTCTTCTAAAATTTCACTTTAGTTGAAAATTTCCTCCCCATTATTATTAATTAATCTTGAAATTATCTTTTCATTATAATTTCTTTTTTCAAGATTACAAAAATAGTTTTTTCATTTTTCACCTTCTGCTACCCATCTTGCCTTTGCTCTTGCCATAATACCTGTTACTATTTTCTCTCTGTGTTGAACAAGTTCATTTTCTAAAATTTTAATTTCTGAATTTAATAATTCTGAGGGGTCTATTTCATAATTTTCAAGTAATTTAGCTAGCTTGAGTTCTAAATCATTTTCAGTTTTTGTGTTTTTCTTTTTTATATAACTGGCATATGATATTGTTTTCCCTCTTATCATACATTTTAAGAGTTTCCAAAACAAGTGTGGGTTGACTGATAGTTCTGTTTCCATGTCATTCCTAGGCAGAGAGTATTGATTTATAGTTTCCCTAATGCAATTTTTTATTAAATATACCATATCATGTAGTAAGCTATTATTAAACTTCCATGTGCCTTTACCTTTAATTTGATTGTAAAACTGTAAGGTCAGGTACACTGGAGAATGATCAGACCTGTAACTTATATCCATGTCTACATTTTTGTCGAGCCTGTAACTTTTGTTGCAGAAAGCTCGACATAGGGATAGTGATCCGGCGACGGCGGCTACGGCGTTAGCTCACTTCTTAAAAGCTTTATATTTTAGAAGGTGGAAGACCTGGATGCTCCATACTTTGTATATAGATGCTTCATGTTACGAAGTTTCCGTCAGTCACATGACAAATGTACTTGACCTCAATTTCATTGTTCAGTGACCACTTGAAAAAAAAGTTCAAATTTTTTGTAATGTTGAATTCTCTCTTATTATAAGTAATAGGATAACTATATTTGATATGTGCGTACCTTGCAAGGTCCTCGTGTCTGTCAGACAGTTTTCACTTGACCTCGACCTTATTTCATGGATCAGTGAACAAGGTTAAGTTTTGGTGGTCAAGTCCATATCTCAGATACTATAAACAATAGGGCTAGTATATTCGGTGCATGGAAGGACTGTAAGGTGTACATGACCAACTGGCAGGTGTCATCTGACCTTGACCTCATTTGCATGGTTCAGTGGTTATAGTTAAATTTTTGTGTTTTGGTCTGTTTTTCTCATACCATATGCAATAGGTCTACTATATTTGTTGTATGGAATGATTGTTAATTGTACATGTCTAGCGGGCAGATGTCATGTGACCTTGACCTCATTTTCATGGTTCAGTGGTCGAAGTTAAGTTTTTGAGTTTTGGTCTTTTTATCTAATACTATATGCCATTGGTCAACTATATTTGGTGTATGGAAATATTTTATGATCTTTATGTCAGTCGAGCAGGTTTTATTTAACCGTGACCTCATTTTCACGGTTCATTGCACAGTGTTAAGTTTTTGTGTTTTGATCTATTTTTCTTAAACTATAAGTAATGTGTCAACTATATAGGTTGTATAGAAGCATTGTTAGCTGTACCTGTCTGCCTGGCATGGTTCATCTGACCTGGACCTCTTTTTCAAGGTTCATTGGTCTTTGTTTAGTTATCTTGGTTAATGTAAAGTGTATGTGACAGTTGTAATAAAGCTTAGCTTTATACTTAGGACTATCAACATAATATCAATGATTAGTATAGAAGGCGAGACATTTCAGCGTGTGCACTCTTGTTTACAAATGGTTCAAGATCAGATGAAATCATAAAGTAATCCAAACGACTTTGCTTAAGCCCAGGACCACGCCATGTAAATCTTTTTGTATCTGGATTTAATGCTCGCCATATATCAACAAGGTCCAGGGACTCTATCATATCTAAAATTTTATCATGTGCTCTTATATTGTTTTTAGCACTATAATTTGAGGTGTCCTTATCAAAGTCTTGCACCACATTTCAGTCTCCAGCCATAATTATGGAGCTATTTTTTATACCAGATACTAGACTTTTTATATTTTCAAAAAAAGTTGGAGAGTCCCCATTGGGACCATATATTGCAACAAGAGAAAGTTGATAATCTTGAATGGTCATATCTAGACTGATAAAATTGCCTTCCTGGTCCTTTTTTTCTTGGTGAATAGTAAATGTAAAACTATTTTTTATTAGAATTGCTACCCCTCTTGAGCGGCTGGAACCAGAGCTAAAGAATGCCTTATATCCCCACTCATGTGCCCACTGCTTTTCTTTTTCTTAAGTACAATGTGTATCTGTTAATATAATTATATCATATCTTTTCCTATATCTTGAAAAAAAATCTCTTCTCTTCACCTCCTCTGACAGACCCCTACAGTTAAGAGATCCTATTTTCAAACTAGTCATTTATCAAACAGTTCAATAGATGTGATATGTAACTCTATCCAACAGTCAAATGTTTTAAGTATACTATGATGGTATGTCATTCCTGATTTTTTAACATACTGACAAATAAACAATATCATACATTTAGACATCTGTAAAAAATATATAAAGTAAATAAGATCACAATAAGCTTTGTAGCAATTCAGGGTTTTCAAAATAATAACTCCTCACCCTTTTGAATTCCCTCCCTTTTTACTCCCCCCTTACGGGTCATTATAAATAGTAACCAAATTTGCAAGACCATGAATAAGTTGTTTAAATTCATTAAGTAATAGTTATGGTCCTGGTATAGTAAGAGTTTTGATAACAGATCTGCAGGTAAATCATTTTCTCCTCATAAACTGTAGAAAACTATATAGCCAAAATTAATTAAACATATATACCATTCCCCTAAATCCCTAATATTGTTGGTATAACATAGTACAAAATTCACTTTATAATGAATGTGCAAATTTTACAAGCCCCTTAAGCATTTATTAAGGCCATGATTTAATAACTTTTAAACTAAACAGTGAATTTTAGACAAAGCAAATACATGTAAAATATGGACAATACACACATGTAAGCAGAACTTTACTACTACTCGTCATGCATGAGCAACAAACAGTTAAATAAATCATTAGCATAACATGCAGCAAGCAAATAAACATATCAAGCAACATGCTATCACAAAAACAAAGCTTAAACCAAAGCAGCAGAAGCAGAATGCAGTTAACAGCTCCGCATTTGTCAACATGAAAACACAAGATAAATAATGCATTTAAGCACCAAAAGCACCAAAAGCAGTCAGCATGCTCAACTTTGGTATAACTGCCATTCAATGTAGGAGTTGATTTTGAGAAAGTTCTAAATGTTTCTAGTTACTTAACTGTATATTATGGTTTTGCAGCTCATTCCAAAATTGGAAGCAGAGGATTTTGATGGTCGATTTCGCCTTTCAGTTTTCAGTTTTTTGTCATTCTTTAGATATGTTGTTCCAAATGGAAAAACATAAGGTATGTGAAGTTTGCGCTGGTTCGTTATTCGATATTCAATATTCAATATCCACCCAAATGCTAGAGTAGGTTAGATATTCAAATTAAGTTGAAAATCATAAAATATTTGATAAGAGTAAAAGTATGATTTTCAAAGAAACGTAGGAAATTGTGTTAGGACCAATTAAAGCTGAATATAAACCCTTATGTAAGTTTCATATTTGTCTTTATGTAATATATATTTTTATCAAAAAGAAACCAACAAAAATGTAATTGTATACATAATATTTCTAAAAACGAAAACACAAACCGATCCCTCTAGAAACATTAAGAAATATAGATATAAATATTTATGAAAAGCCCTCCAAACAGAAATATAAATTATATAAAAAGATACGGTACCGGTCATCAATGTTTTAACTAACAAATGTAAAGATTTCAATAAATATATATATATTAAAAAATAGTACCTTTGCAAAATTAGCGGTATAGAACATTTTGACAGTTATGCATATATGCTGTTTTCATTCTTAAAATACATTTCCTTGTTTGTACTTCTTCATTTTCCTTCTTGCTGTCATTTATTATTTATCTGGGGGTTACATACAACCTTTGAAATTGCTGCCCTTTACATACATATTTATCTGTCCATTTATTTATTTTTATATCGAGTTACCCTGTGACATGTCTTATATATGTATTGTGTCCGTAAATGAAGGCTACTATTTTATGATAGCATGTTTTGCTTTTTCATCTTCGCTTTAATATATTACGTATTTTTATTACCACGAGTTGTCTTATTCGATGCAACGATGCAGCATATTCAACACACAGCAAAATGTTTGATCAAAAGGGAGGTCTTGAACTTAAAAGTGAGGTATGATCCTTTGTACCTTGCAGGCAACATTACAATCAATTCTCACGTTATTTTTTTAGACAAAAACTTGCAGAGATTTCTTTTATCAATGATACACCATATTCTTGTTTCAATTACATTTTGTAAATGTGCTGGTTTTTTTTAGTAATTTACAACGCTGGGTGGATACCGTTGTTGGTAGACTTTTAATCCCCGAAATTATTAACAGCTCAATACATGTAGTCAATACTTCGGTACTGATACAATTCAAAACAAATCTTTCTTAAATTGGCTTTTTATAAATTTATAAACTACTTGGAAACTAATGTTGCTCTCTCAGAGAATGTTATCTAATATAGATTTGACTATGATTTGTAGGTCCTTTTTGTCACATGTATAGCTCTTCAATTGTTATTCTTATACATTCTTGGTTTGCATATATTCGGCGGATGTGGACGTTTCTGATTATATTTATTACGGTAAACGCTTCTGATGACTACGAAGTAGTAAGTGTTGTTTTCATTATTTTTGTTCTGTGATGTTCTTAATTGCGATTAAGAAACACAATACGATTTAAAAAGCAAAACTGCAAGTAAATCTAACATGAGCGTACTTTTCCCGTTTGTTAGATCTAGTGTAGGAAAAGGGTTATGAATACAGGAAAAGAGTCATGTGGCTGATAAAGTTTTTTTCCTTCGGGTTATGTAACTTAAATATTGAGCAATACAAATGACAATACGCAAATTCGAAATTGTGAATATATTAAACACTACCACAACTCATACTCTAGATTGTCTTTAAAACTATATAAAATTAGTATTGAAAATAATCTGTCATTGCAATGTCGTATGAATTGAATGTTGAAGCTTCAAAGAAATCTCCAAAAGATTTGAACGTCAATTCTATCTTTGATTACCATCAATTTAACTTTTTTAAACATGTAATAAACGTGCTAAACAAATTTGTTTCCGCTGATAGATTGTTCTTTTGTTGTTGTTTTTAATACATTTAACAATCGGCTTTGAATGGCATGGATTGGTTGATATGTCTTTATTACAGCTTATGTTCGTTTTATTTTTTAGTCAGTATGAACGCATTAGATTTAAGTTGCTGTCAGAACTGCAACAGTGATATATCTCAGAGTCAAAGATTTTGCGACAATTGTGGACACAGAAATAACCATAGCATTGACAAAGGATCATTATGCACAGGCAAAATAGATGGGTCTCCTTGTTATAATGTAATTAACTCAAGAATCAAATTCTGTGGCAGTTGTGGGACAAAAAATGATTCATATATACCAGGTAACCAAATATCAAGAAGTATGATCTATAGCGCTTTGAAACCTTTATCATGTGAAAAGTGGAGCCGAAAATTATTGCCCGTAGGGACTACCTACATGTATTGCCTAATTTTTTGAAATCTGAAATAACTTCAACCTTTGGCCTACATCCTAATCCATTTAAATTATCAAACGACACTTTAATATCCTTCCGCATTCAGTTTCAGCTAAGATAAGCTACCGAAACTATTAGTACACTTTTTGAAATACTGTCTCAATTATTAAAATATTGAAATAACTTTCACCTTTATCTGATATCGTAATTATTTTTCGTAATAAAATGAGACTTTCATATCTTTCAGCATTCAGTTTTAGCTTGTAGTAATTTATCACATTCTGATTATAAGTATTTATATCTAAACAATGCTAAAAGTGTCAAATTTTCCGGCAATTTAATAAACATACGTTATTTTAAATTGAAAATAAATTAAGAAAACTAAACAAGTACTGCAAGTCTGAGAAAACGGATAACATCATAACGAAAAGCCAACATACTTGAGTAATACAAAACGTTAAAAGAAAGCTAAATATCTGTCCCCACGAAAACCTGGAGGTGATACTTGATACGTATGGATGCACAGTATATGCAAAACTAATGTTACTTTCGTTTATAGTTCTAAGTAAACAATACGCTATTAAGTAGTATTATTGATGTCATTATTAAGTAAAAGATAACGGAATATTAGTTAAGGCAAGTTGCACGATACTATAAATATATATATCACATCATAATTTAATTTAGATGTAGCTCATCTTCTGATTGTCCAACAGTTGTTTTGTCTATGGATTCCAGCGTCACTGATGAGTCTTTTGTAGACGAAACGCGCGTCTGGCGTAGATATAAAATTTAGTCATGGAATCTATGATGAGTTTATTTATATAATAAGCCTAATTTTGTCATGTGACTTCGACGTCATCAAGGTTTTTTTATGATTTACTTCTAAGAAATAGAGGTTAAATCAATTGATAAGGAACGACTGTAATATTTTTTACTGTCTATTTGAAAAACAAAAAAACTAAAATTGTTTTGAACAATGAAGTAGGTTATCAAAAAAATTTAATATAATGTTTTTCATAGACAGACAAGTACGATCACAAAAGTACTGAACTCCACAGTCCCTAAACAAATTACAAAATTAAAAGCTTTAACTCATCAAACGAATAGATAACAAATGTCATATTCCTGACTTGGTAGAGGCATTTGCTAGAAAATGGTGGATTAAACCTGGGTTTATACCTATCTAAATCTCTCACTTGTATGATAGTCGCTTCAAATTCCATTATATTGACAACGATGCGGGACAAAAACAAACAGACATAATAGGTAAAAATGTCAAAAATAGGGGTACAGCAATCAACATTATGTTATCATCTTAAACACTATAAAAACAAACAAGTGTATTAAAGAAGCACAAAACGGTAAACATCAAATTCAACAACCCCATTTTGCACGATTTTATTTCATTTATCTATGTTTAAATATACACATAAGGTTATACTGGGACCGAATCATTACCATGATAGACACATAGTTAGATTAACATTGACTCTGACAGAGAATCACTGTCATTCTTCAAATAATGACCCGATATTGTACTCAGAATTTTACATTTCTATAATCATTTTATTTTCTAGTGGGTAGTCATTTTCAGAATTTTGCTTCATTTTGCTACTTAATTTGCTGATTTGCTGATGTACAAACATATCTTTATCAGCCTACCAATGCTAAAAAGACTCAGAGAAAAATAACCAAAAGCGCTACATCATGTACATGGAAACCGAATGATCTGAACATTGCATAATCTCGAATGACAGTATTATCAAAAGAGTTGTAGTCATTCATAAACCTATTTATACTCAGCAGATATTTTCACCGGATTTTCCAACTTCTGTATTTATTTCACACGGGAAGATTCCGTCCAATTAAAACCTTTATTAGCTTTTACTATGAGATATAAATTCCAGATACCACTATCAGAAAGACGACCATCATCAGCGATAACAGTTTGCATAGTGAACATGATGCTGACACAGAAGACAAATGGGAACCTCATGATATAGACTCTGATATTGCCGATGGTAATACACATATTTTGAGATAAGTAACAAAAATGTGAATTTTTCGAAAAACTAAGGATTTTCTTATCCCAGGAGTAGATTACCTTAGCCGTATTTGGCACAACTTTTTGGAATTTTGGGTCTTCAGTGCTCTTCAACTTTGTATTTGTTTGGCTTTTTAACTATTTTGATCTGAGTGTCACTGATGAGTCTTATGTAGACGAAACGCGCGTCTGGCGTATAAAATTATAATCCTGGTACTTTTGATAACTATAATTATCTCATATTTATTGTAAATTTGCACATATTTCCTTTTGACATCCATATAATCCAAATTATAAGAAAATGTTTGAGTGGTAACCAAACCAATTCATTGGTGACGCACAGTGTGGTTCATGCAAATCTAAATATAAAAAAAATCATTATTAAATGATAAGATTCATTTTGAATCATACTGATAAAGGATATATCTTTTCGAAACTATTTTTCCCGTCTTGTATTGATTTGTTTTACTTATTCATTTGTTATATTTACCTAAATAAGTCAGTTTCATAACGACCCAACCCCACGTGAGCATGCTATTGAATATATCGTACGCTACTTTTAACTATGTTTCAGTGAGCACGCTGTATTCTTATTCGTCTTAACTTTGCAGTGTTGTTACTTTTAATGCGTTTGAAAACGCTTATGCTTCGTTCTCTCGTCATTATACACACAATTAAGATGAGGTTTATAAATAGGAAGATGTAATGTGAGAACCAATTTTGTCCATTTCAAACATTCAATTAATAAACGCTTTGTATAGAGAGCTGTTTTGTCATTATTAGTTATTAAAACCCACTATGAGCTTTCACAGTAAAATAACATATTTCCAGATTCTTCTAGCAAAAGTGACGTAACATTAAATACCAGTTTGAATAGTGCAAATGATGTTAATCAAGAAGATAAGTGGGAACCACAGACTATTGAAAAGGGTAAATAATATATTGTTGTTGGATCTCAATGCTCTTCAACTTTGTACTTTATTTGGCTTTTCTTCTATATTTTTGGATTCGAGCGTCACTGATGAGTCTTTTTGTAGACGAAACGCGCGTCTGGCGTATATAGAAAATTTAGTCCTGGTATCTATGATGAGTTTATTTACAACCACTGGGTCGATGCCACTGCTGGTGGAGATTTATATCCCCGAGGGTATCACGAGCCAAGTAGTCAGCACTTTTTTGTGCTGACATGAATTATCATTGATACTGTTATATTTATAAATTAACTATTTACAAAATTTTGAATTTTTTGAAATAATAAGGCTTTTCTACCTCAGGCATATATTACCTTATCTGTATTTGGCAACACTTTTAGGAATTTTGGATCTCAATGCTCTTTAACTTTGTACTTTTTTTGGCTTTTTTTTTTTTAACTTTTTTGGATTCGAGCGTCACTGATGAGTCTTTTGTAGACGAAACGCGCGTCTGGCGTATATACAAAATTTAGTGCTGGTATCTATAATGAGTTTATTTAGGACGGCTGCTCACTGTTTGAAAAATTATCAAGCACATCGGCAATATCAAGCATTTTTTTCGGTCGTTTCGACTATCCAGAATAGAAATGCGTAAGGTTTCCGTGAAACCCAATGTGTTGCTTTCTTCATGAAACTAAAACATGCTTTAACAAATTTAACTCCAGATTGTAAGTCATGTTATCTATAAAGAAATAGTTCAACTGTAATAATATTACCCTCTAGATACTAGCTTTCGATCACAAATAAGCTTCTGTCCTAGTTGGATACAAATCCATGATATTTTAAGAATAATAAATTAAGACTTACTCCAAAGTATTAATGGCATGTTAACTGACAAAAAGTCCATTTATAAGTAAAATACGGATAAACAGGATTGGTATTTTAAAAGTTTTATTATGGATACTATCTTATTATCATAAACAAGCTTTGGTCATTTTTATAAATTTCCTGTTACAAAACTGTGAATTTTTCGAAAAACTAAGGATTTTCTTATCCCAGACAAAGATTAACTAAGCCGTATTTTGCACAACGTTTTTGGAATTTTGGGTTCTCAATGCTCTTCAACTTTGTACTTATTTGGCTTTATAACTATTTTTATCTGAGCATCACTGATGAATCTTATGTAGACGAAACGCGCGTCTGGCGTATTGAATTATAATCCTGGTAACTTTTCTGTCCAATTTTGGTAGAAATCCAGGATAGTTATTGCAATTTATAAAATTTTAACCGCAGAGTGAATATTTGTGGACGCCGCCGTAGACGATGACGACGACGGGAGGTTGGATCGCTTTAACTCGTTTTTGCATGCTCGACAATAACCTGAGGTAATGCTTAAAGGTCAATATAAACACTATGCCTAATTGCCTTTGACGCCTAAAATGCAATTTTCCTCAAATCTTTTTGAATGCAATAATTTTCAAACCTGCTATGTAGGACTGCAAAACAAAATTTTCAGAGAAAGATGTACCTCTTCAAGGATGAATAAGGCAATAGGTTTTTAATTTATATTCTTTAATTCACTGTGAAGGTATTGTTTTTGTAATGTTTTGGTACAAAGTATTTTAAATATTTGTTAACAACATAAAAAAGAAGTTGTAGAAAGATTGACGATAATGCAACTCTACACAAGAGACCAAATGACACAGAAATTAAATGTAGACCAATGGACGGCCTTCATTTATCAGTTACGCCCATACCGCATAGTCTACAATAAAAGACTTCAAAACCTTAAAAGTAAAACGAAAAACTAACTGCTTTTAAAAAGTACATACAAAATAATAAACGACAGGATATACGGAATGTGGTAGGGTTAAACTAGTTTTAAGGCGCAAACTCTCCCTAACCTGATACAGAGTTGTAACAGAACAACACATAAAACACTTTTAAAATGAGTTGACCAAGGCTCAACTTCTCTGTTGGATACACATAAACACACAGAGTGGCTATTGAATGGTACTTGTACATCCCAATAACAAAAAGACATTAAGTACAGATCTGAGATTTCTTGCAGTTACTGGCATCTAGTTCAAATTCAATGATAACTAAATTAAAAAATCATGTATCTAAGACTTAGTTATCAATGAGTACACATCAAACATATAGTGCAAATACGTCATAAGCAGTCAGAGAAAACACGGCCTTGTGCAATACCAATATACTGATATCGCCATATTGTAGATCTATGAATTTGAATATGTATACAGCGGTAATACATGTATTAAGTTTCAATGTATTTACTGATAACTAAATCAATATAAAAGCATATGAAAAGAACAATTATCTAATCACAGTGTTGAATTGGCAACGTTCTAGAGTGTCGTAAATTTCAATATAGAGTTTCCTCTGTTAAAATATCTAATTCATCCAGGAAAAGGATTTACAGTCTATATTTGATTTAGTTAAAGTTAGTTCATTTGGTTAAATTTCGGCAGTACATTTAGAACATTTATAACAATTTAATAAACAAATGTCATCAAAATAACAGTAAATGTTGTTGACTTCATCAATTAAATGAAATTTAGTCGAGCTTTTCTGAGTTAGGTCATAAACTAGGATTGATAACAGAACAATCTTATATTAAAGGGGCGTAATTCGTACCCAAAGGATTACATACAACCTGTCGATAAACTTCATTACCGAAACGTACATGAATATCATTTGAGTTTTTCTATTTACACGGGTCATGATCACAGAGTTGACACTACTTAATTCATCATTGTTAAATTGTTTCATAATGTAATATTTTAATCAGCATGACTTCATAAAATGACAATACGAATACTAAAAATCTAGACTTAAAATAAGGAGTTCCATTGGTTAGCTGACATGACGTAAAAACGGCGAATCTAAGATTTTAACTTTATGTATAACTAATATAGGATAATGCTGTTGATTAAAAATTACTCCATTCCAAGCCCATTTTGTTTTCCAAATTATACGTTTTACCAATAATTGATAAGCTTCAGGTTGACGGGTTCAAACAGAAAGATTTTGAAAGCAGAGAACACTGTTCATCTTTTAATCAGCATGAATATATCAGAAGACAATACCATTACTAAAATTGAGGATAAAATAAGGCTTACACATAATTAGATACTTTAATTCAGTCATCGCGGGTGTGTTCTAGTATAATATATGTATAATGAATGAGAAGTTAAGTAAGAATGAACGCTACTAGAACAAATTAAAATGACAGTCCTAAAAGTTATATACGATCCATATAAACATATTTTAAAACATTAAATAACTTGTCATTAAACGTTATTATTAAACATTGAAGTACGATCTTTGAATAACTCTTAATCGGTACAAATGTATTGGTATTGCTTTTATAGAGAACAAACTGTTAAGCATTTATCAACTGATTTTTATACTTCGTTCTCATATTGTACTGTTATTCTGCTGTCCCAAGTAAGGGGAGGGTTGGAAACCCGCTAACACGTTAAACCCCGCCACATTCGGAATGTGTGTGCCTGTTCCAAGTCAGGAGCCTGTAATTCAGTGGCTGTCGATTGTTTGTGTGTTACATATTTGTTTTACGTTTATTTTTTCTACACCCTTAGGCCGTTAGTTTTCACGTTTGATTTTTTTACATTGTCATTTCGGGGGCTTTTGTAGCTGATTATGCGGTATAGACTTTGCTCATTGTTGAAGGCCGTACGGTAACCCATAATTGCTGTTTCATTTAGTTTCTTGTGGAGAGTTGTCTCATTGGCAATCATACCACATCTTCTTTTTATTTATTAACAACTTTTAATGAATGGTATACCAATCCGATAGTACTTATATTTTGACTTAAGACATGTGTACGCTGTGCACGGATGGTTTTTAAGGCCTTTACACACTTTATTGTCGAGGTTGAGTAATCTATATTTTGGTCTGGGAGAACATAAGCGTTATAAACACAACATTCATGACATTAGGCCGTGTTCACATTGACCTAAACTCGGTGTTGTGTAAGTGTAACTCACACGTAAACTAAACAAAATTACGTTCCCATTGATAAAACTCAATGTTTACATGTAGTGTAAATCATGTTTTGTCTACATGCAGTCGATACTCGATGTAGGCCTTGTGTAGATTAAGTGTACACAAAACTAGGCATTTAAAACATTAGTATCACCATGCATATTTAAGGAAGAAACGATTTTTTTTAATAAAATTGATATTTATAGCAATTATTTATGAAGTTTTTTACAGAAATATTTGTCTCAACTTGATATATTTATTTGTTTTGTTTAGAAATAAAACTTAACGTAGCTTTATTAAGCCCTTATCAAGACTCAAATCAGCATCATTGCCAAACACATAATTCATTTGAAAATTAAGGTATTTCCGAATCGACTTGACTTACACAGAAATATTTGCCACTGGTCTTTACTCAAACAACGATTCACTCATAAATGCATTACTTAAAAAGTGCGAGGTAAATGTATTGTTTGTCTAGTATCTCGGATCCGTGAAATTACACTTAAAAAGTAAAAAAAAAACAACATTACCCCTTCCTTTGCCAAATACTTCTTGGAGAAGAAGTACCATTTAAACAAACATAAAAGATAGAAATACAGTGATCCCTAATATATCCTTCTTCGTCTGTAAGCACGCTGTTGCAGCCTACGTTTTCTTATGCTTAATCGAGACATCTTTAGTATCATTAAACTACTGCAAATCATCAAAATGGCTTTCATAAAGAAGCAACCACTTAACTTAAAAAAAGGGGGGGGGGGCATTTTGTTTAATCATCAGAATTTTGCCGCGCAAACGTTTTATTCCGGTTTTTTTTCGATGCTGGTAATCCATTTTTTTCTCTTCAACATTTAACACTATAATGTGTGGGGAAACTCTTGATTCAGAATATCTTTTATCATCTGTAGAACCAGAATTGTTTTCTTTATCCAATTGGGGTTCGGAATATTTCCATCCCCCTATTTAGAGTCAAATGGTCGTTCCCTTGCTGCTAGAAAAGTTGTCCGAAAACGTTTCATTCGATTCTACGTAATAAACATTTTTAAATGACATAGAGTTTACAAATGTGAACAAATCTTATGTACAGGTAATTAAACAAGGTGTATAGATGTGAACAAATTTAATGTGAAACCAATGTCCAGTTCATTAAACTAATTGTAAACAAGTTTACTGTACATGGAATTTGGTGTGAACACGGCCTTAGACTAGCTCAAACAATGTTTTGTATATAAATTTTATCCAAGGATTAATTGTTTTATCGGTTCTGAAATGTTTACGTCTTTAAGAATCGAAATATTCTTAATATGCTATATAATTGCCACCACTTACGGTCCTATATCATTTACATCCTGTTGATAATAATATTTGGACATTGTATAAGATCATTTCTATATTAGTTTGTTGATGGCGTCATGTAATGTACTTGGTGTTTGGTATTCAGGTGTATTTAAGTGCAAGGCCATTTTTATTTACTAGGTAATTTAAATCATTAACGTCTGTCTCTCAAATGAGAAAAGTAAGGATATTAATACAGATAGTGATTCATACGCAAAAACTGAATATAACACGAATATTTGAATGATCACACTAATGTTATTTTCAATAATGTTTCATTACGTTTTGTTGAAGCAAATAATCTACATTTTTAGCCATTTTTATTTAGAAATATTTTTACACAGGAATATAAGATATATATATCTTAGACGAATTTTGAAAAAAAAACATTATACCTTATAAACAGATGTATATTTCCTTCAATTGTTCTTGTCAATTATCAATATTCAATTATGTCATTTAAAAAAAAACGTTATCCTTGATAATATCTAATATATTTCATTTCGTTCTGTTCTAAGGACCGTTTACATCAGCTCAGATTGCTATAGGAAAATATTCCACTGAAAGTTTGTCATCAATCGTAGACACAATGTCAGATGGTAGTGAAAATGAAATTTCAGAAGGACTTTTACAAGAAAGGAAAAAGAATAATACTATTGAAGTGGTCACAGCTGGAAACAAAAATAAATCAGACACAACAGGGAAGGAAGTTCAGAACACTATAGAACAAGCAAGTGGACAAATCACCAAAGACATGTTGGAGGAAATGCTAAAGACACAAGGTACAAAAGTAACTAGCGAATACATTGATGAGCAATTAAAGCGATGTAAAAAACAAACTGTCAAAATAGCAGTTGCAGGTCGAACTACAGCAGGGAAATCAACTTTTATCAACACAATGCGTGGATGTGATAAGAATGACCCCAGCTTTGCAAAACCTGGAGCAGGAAACACAACACTTACAGTTGAAAGATATCCATATCCACATAATGATCGTATATGTTTTTACGACTTACCAGGGTATGGTACAAAGATAATGCCAAAAACAAAATTCTTAGAAGTTGTAGATATATGTGAATATGACTACTTTTTTATCCTTTACAATAGTTCTGTCACAGAAGACGACGCATGGTTTGCTCAACAAATTCAAACGACTTTGTCATCCTTTTGCTTCGTAAGAACAATGCTCGATCAGAACCTACATAATGCAGAAAGGGATGGAATAGACGAGAAAACTATCATGGAAGGAATCAGACAAGATTTTAAGAATTCGGTAAAAGAAGACACTAATATGATGCAGGCAGAACTTTTCGTTATTTCTAACATCCAAGCTGAAATAGGTGATATGTCTGCATTAATTGATCATATGACGGAAAATCTTCCAAAAAGCAAAGCGACAGCACTTTTGCATTTTATTCCTACATTGACACAAAACGTTATAGAAAAGAAATATGAGGAATTATTAATGAGAATACCTGCTGTAGCCTATAAGGCTAGCATGATTTCTGCCATGCCAGTTCCTTTTCTTGATGTATGCCCCAATGTGTACGCCGTGAATAGTGAGGTTAATTTCTATATTCAAACTTTTCAATTAAGCAAAAGTGAAGTGCGTGATGTACCGGGTGTTAAAGATAAGTGGTTAACCGGAAAAGTTGGGCAGTTTACACTTTCAGGTCTAAAGGCAATTATAAATACAGGTACTGTTGTCACAACTGTTGGAGCTATTATAATGAGTGAGATAGATACATTTATACCTGTACTAGGAACAATGGCTGCATTTGTGTATACATATAAATACGTTGATAAATTTCTGCGAAAAACTTTAAAAGAAATGAGGAAAGATGCGTACATCGTTTACAAACACAATCTCAAAACAACAGCAAGAGAATCAGGTTATCTGTTTGGATCAGATTTATAAATATCTACACAGGACTGTGCGTCTTATGACATGTAATCACCCAAATATATTTAAATAACTTTACAACTCAGAATACTGAATGGTCGTATGTTGGGTGATTCAAATGGTAATTTCACTTTTATTATTATGTAAGAATATTTGATTCAACACACTTTGAACTGTAAAGTATAGAATTTTATTCCCTGTTTTTCAGATTGCAATTGCAAGGTTTCATGTATGCAGCTCGCCTCATATTGTCCTGTTTTTATACATAATAATGAAATTACTCTTCCCAGGTAAATTTTAATGGACTGGCTGCTCAAAGGAAAAACATCCAGGATGCTCTAGGTCACCCATGATGAAAACTTCATGATAATGCTTTTATAACTAACAATTATCAATATATCAAGATAAATCAAACATAAACTCTGCTGCAACTAATTTGTGGAATTTATCATTATTAAAGCAGCAAAAATGTTATTCAAATTAATATCTAATAAACATAAAAAAAAATATTAATAAAGTATGATCAAGATCAATAAAATAGAAAAATTGATTATTAAGGTTCCGTCCAAGTCCAATTTTTCCAAAAATGGCTGATATTTTTAATCAACTTTTTGTGCTTTATTATTTTATACTAGCCACTAAAACCATCACAATTGCTTAAATCATGAATATGGACTTGATTGCTTACAAAATCACGAGTTATATAGTAGTTATATTTCGACAGGGGTGTGTTTGGGCGTATGACATTTGCGCCGATTTTGAAAATTTTCATTCTTTCATTTGCGCCGATTTCATTTTTTCATTTGCGCCGATTTTATATTTTTTCCTAATTGGATTTACAGGTACGTTACAGGTGAGTTCATACTTTTACATTGACTGAGCACAGAGTATAAAGACAAACCAAGTAATATTGCAATTGGTAAATGGCTATCCCAATGTTTCAGGTTATCATTCCTTTCCCTAAATGAATTCAATGACTGCTTCACGTTTGACATTGCTCCTTCTGATGACAAATGTCATACATTTTTAGACAACGTACAAGTACACATTCCATAACGGTCAACGAATTCGTGATGGCGTCCATAAAATTAACGACGGGATGATTTCAACTTCACCATTTGGAACTCTTGGTTTAATAGCTTCCTTGTGAGAAAATGCGAACTATAGAAATGTCCCATCAGTACGAATGACAGACAAAGAAAAGATGGCCTTCGTTATCGACAATTACGCCAAATACAGAAGAGACGAAATCATAAGAAAGGAATATATTAGGTGGGTTGCCTATACATACTCGGAAAGAACAGATTTATGATTTGAATGTATTCCGTTTTTATGGATTTGAATGCTGTACATATATTTTTAATTCGTCATTTTAGTATAAACAAAGTGCTTTTATCTTAGGTTTTTACTTCTTCATTTTAAGCAGGAGACAACAGTAATATACATGTTATGATTGACAATTCATAACATATGTACAACTGGCCAACGGAAGAGGTCTTTAATGATAAATGAAAATAGCATTACTGGGATGGAGAGTTGTCTCATTGGCACTCATACCACATTTTATTATATCATTTCACCTGTAATTTACCTGTTATTTACCTGTATAAAAATCGGCGCAAATGAAAAAAAAATCGGCGCAAATGAAAGAAAAAATCGGCGCAAATGAAATGCAGATCGGCGCAAATGCAAAACGCCGGTGTGTTTAGCATGTTTAGTCAGAAAAAAAAATAATTCTGAACACATTTTTTCAAAAAGTCCCATTAATTTATTACTTAATGGAATTCAATAAATCATATGCTAATCTATTCTTCATATTGTCTCGCAGTGCACCCATATGCAATTGTGTATATGTTGAGTGCCAGAGAAAAACAACGGTCAAGTTTCGTCATCACCTTTATCGTTTATGTTTATCGAAAAATTGACAAATATATACTTGTAAAAGTAAATCCTGAGCCTGTAATAGCTGCTCTTCTTGTTCCATTTGAATGAATAGAAACAACGCTGTCGCCTTTCTTGTTAGAATCTCATAGAATCATATGATATGAGTTCCATGTTTTGTGAACGTCTTTCTTAACTGTCGTATTAGACTGATCAGTGCATATCACGCATGGCACTTTAAATGTATTTTAGCGCGAAAATTAACTTACATTTAGCAGGATTTATTGCCGTCGTAGTTCCATCTTGTCGCCTTCGTACTTTTATTCGATGGCAACACGACGGGATTACGAGGTCTTCACGAAGTCGTGTTGCTATCGTAAGACCTTCGGGTAGCTGCGTGATTCATTCGTGTAGACATCGTCATGTCAAAACTGCTCGATAGAAACGATGGAAACACGAATGCAATACGATGTTCAAAGATGCATTCCCGGTGACATTTCGATGGTGAGGATGGTGATACGAACTCAATACGAACCCTCAACATCGGACGCACCTTCGAGGATTTTTTAACATGTTAAAAAATTTAGAACCCTTCCCGAAGTTGTCCCCGAAGGCTAGAAAAAGTTGCCGATGGTTCTACGATGGTTAAAGATGGCACTACGAATAGCCCGTTCTGGATACGATTAGTCCCGATTTTGAAAATTTCCATAATCGTGTTGCCATCGGCGTAAAAATCGGGACAGTGTGACGTGGACATAAAGGCGATCACTATAGTTATGCTTGATTTAATTTCAATAATTTGGCTAACAAGGGGTTTGCAGTTTTGCTCAAAATGAAAACAGCGATAGCATGTTTTAGCTCACCTGGCTCGAAGGACCAAGTGAGTTTTTCTCATCACTTGGCGTCCGTCGTCCTGCGTCCATCGTCCTGAGTCCGTCGTTCGTCAACTTTTACAAAAATCCTCTCCTCTGAAACTACTGGGCCAAAATTAACCAAACTTAGCCACAATCATCATTGGGTTATCAAGTTTAAAAAACGTCTCCGATGACCCGGGCAACCAACTAAGAAGGCCGCCATGTCTTAAAACAGAACATAGGGGAAACATGTAGATTTTGGCTTATATCTCTGAAACCAAAGAATTTAGAGCAAAGATGACACTAGGTAAAACTGTTTATCAGGTCAAGATCTATCTGCCCTGAAATTTTCAGATAAATTTGACAACCTGTTGTTGGGTTGCTGCCTCCGAATTAGTAATTTTAAGGAAATTTTGAGGTTTTTGGTTATTATCTTGAATATTATAAAAGATCGAAATAAACTGTTAACAGCAATAATGTTCAGCAAAGTAAGATCTACAAATAAGTCAACATGACCAAAATTGTCAGTTGACCCCTCAAGGAGTTATTGCTTTTTGTAGTGAATTTTTAACCATTTATCTAAAATTTTGGTAATCTTTTAAACTGCACCTGAATTGGTAATTTTAAGAAAACTTTGAAGTTTTTGGTTATTATCTTCAATCTTATCTTAGATAAAGGTAAACTGTTAACAGCAAATAAGAAAAGCAAACTATGATCAACAAATAAGTCAACTTGACCAAGTTCATAATAGATAGAGATAATTGTAAGCAGCAATATTGTTCAGTAATTAAGATCTACAAACACATCACCAACATCAAAACACAATTTGTTATGAATCCATCTATTTCCTTTGTTTGATATGCACATAGACCTACGTCACTAAGGTGAGCGACACAAGCTCTTTAGAGCCTCTAGTTATGTTTCCTTGTAAGAATTGTTCGTCTTCATATGTCATAATTGGTAGGGGAGTGCGGAAGATAGTAACTGTAAATAATATTTTTGAGGCAATTGAAAATGCTTTTTATAGATATGGTGCTTCATATTTATTTTGTGTTTATGTTCAACTGAACTGTTTTGTTTTATTTGTTTGTGAAACATTATCATGTTGTAAGAAATTAAAAAAGCGATCAATATTTCACATTTGTTTCTTTTTGAACCTTGCTATGCAACTGTACTAAGAATTAAATGTTCAACCTTAGTTGATTGAGTTTTCGAAATCAATATTTGAGGAGTGTCGTAGTTTTAAAATATTTTTGACCTGCCTTACGCAACTGTGTTTGGAAGCCAACTACAAAACCAATCCTTTGTATGTTCAATTGCATAGTGGAGCACACTTATTGTACCGTTATCGATAGGAAACTGTTATGAAATTTCAAAAGTATCATCTTCCTTTGTTCTCTACTCTATTGTAAGGCTTTACTTACAAAAATTGGAAGGTTACGATTGTGGATGTTTACACAATGCGATCTTTTAACAGGGGTTTCCCGACAAAAAAGATGGCAATAGAGTTATCATTGGGGATAAAACGGAATTTTGGCTCCTGGCCATATTCTTATTTAATCTTCGAGCTCAAGGGTTCCGACATTATGGAATATCCGGGTTTCTTTGACCAATGTATTGTGACTCAATGCTCCACTGATGCTCTAAAATGACAACATTTCGACCTCCTTCTGTGAGGACCAGAACTCACAATTAATGTAGAATCATGCTTTGATTTGAACTGTGGGGCCCATGTTATTATCATATTATGAGGACAGGTAATGTTGTTCTGTGATAAAACGTTCATTGATGGTGATTCGGTCCTGAATGGTCCTGATGGGTCCTGATTCTGTGCTGATGAGTTTGTTTAGATTGTATCAGAACGGTAATTTAACAACCGTTCTGTTGCTTAATTTTTCTCTGATACGTCGCAAATACCATGTAAGAAATATTACAATAATATTGTATTACAAAAGTCCTGCAAATTCGCCAAACGAAATTGTCCTGACGATGTGCTGGTGATTAGGTAAAACGGTTCTGGTGCTGTGCACTTATGTTCTGGTTCTGTGCCTTTATATGTTAGTGGCAAATATTTAAGATGATTGATGCAGGAAAATTGAGTAATTGATAGAAATATACCTAGCATATATTTGGTACATGTTTTATATGAGCAAAGTTGAGTCTATTTTGATTTAATATAATTTTTGAGAGGGGGTGCAAGATTTTGTTTTTTCAGGTGTTTTAGGCATTTTAAAACTTTTGTTAACTGTTTTTTTGAAGATATATGTGCTGTTAACATTAGACCGTTGGTTTTCCCGTTTGAATGGTTTTACACTAGTAATGTTGGGGCCATTTATAGCTTGTTGTTCGGTGTGAGCCAAGGCTACGTGTTGAAGGCCGTATATTGACCTTTAATGGTTTACTTTTATAAATTGTTATTTGGATGGAGAGTTGTCTCATTGGCACTCACACCACATCTTCCTATATCTGGTAACTGTAATTGATTAAAAAGCTGTCCTGTTACTTAAAAGAGAGACGAAAGATGCCAGAGGAATAGTCAAACTCATAAATCGAAAATAAACTGACAACGCCTTGCTAGAAATGAAAGAAGACAAACAGACAAACAATAGAACACATGAAACAACATAGAAAACTAAAAAATTAGCAACACGAACCCCACCAAAACCTAGGGATGATCTCAGGTGCTCCGGAAGAGTAAGCAAATCCTGCTCCACATGTAACACCCGTCGTGTTGCTTTAGTTATTACAAATCCGGTAAATAGTCTAATTCGGTAGGTCACATTCATAAAAGGGAAGTGGGTTGTAGTTACGACGTAAGGAACATTTCCGATATCATTTGTGAAACGGTTATTCCATAACGGTCAACCAATTCGTGATGGCGTCCGTAAAATTTATGAAGGGACGATTTCAACTTCACTCTTGGTTTAATAGATTCCTTGTGAGCAGCAACCCTCTAGCAAGGAAATCATGATAGGAAATGCAAGCACGGGAATATCTTATCAATTGGGAGGTATATTCCCCGTATGCAGGTGCTGCTGGTATGTTGCTACTTAGAAATGGAAAGTTCACAATTGGAAAGCCGAAATCATCTCTTTTGTCGTAAAGTTTTGTTTTCAAACGACCCTCATTGTCAATTTCTAGATGTTGGCATTGTTGTGAACTTTTATTATAGAGAAAAATAAATAACGCCTATTTTTTTTAAATTTTTAAATATTGAATTCACTGTTTCCTGTTGTTTTTTTTCATTTAAGATAATTTTTAAAAACGCTGTTACATGT
The DNA here is from genome assembly GCF_963676685.1 of Mytilus edulis. Taxonomy (NCBI): domain Eukaryota; kingdom Metazoa; phylum Mollusca; class Bivalvia; order Mytilida; family Mytilidae; genus Mytilus; species Mytilus edulis. Next base: position 52,736,726 of record NC_092354.1, read on the forward strand.
ATCGGTTATCAAAAAGACTAACTTTCCAAGAGAGATTATAACAACAACCCTCCGACAAGACATTGTGCTATGGTCCATAATCAGTAGACAGGTCTTTCTTTTGCTATGGGAAACAAGACTGGGAGAAGCACATGAGAGAAAGCTTGCCAAGTATCAGGTAACAGACATTCAATAGAAAAATTGGAGGACATGGTATTTTCCAGTGGAGGTAGGCTGTAGAGGCTTTGTTTCTCAAACATTTTAGAGAGCCTTTGGAGTCCATGGGACTAACTCGACCAATAAGGAAAAGCTTGGTTGGAAAAGTTGGGAAACAGGCAGAGGAAGATTGTCGTGGACAGCGCCGAAACAGTCGAGGAGAGGGGATCCACCTGATGATGGAACCAGCTGCGCAGTGGTACCCATAGATTAAAAACTACTTAGAATATTCCGCATTCCCTTTATTATGTCTGATGTACACATATTTATGACAATAATGGTTGTAACAACAACCCCCCGATTCAAGAGCCGAATTGGAGGACATGGTATTTTCCAGTGGAGGTAGGCTGTAGAGGCTTTGTTTCTCAAACATTTTGGAGAGCCTTTGGAGTCCATTGGACTAACTGGACCAGTAAGAAGAAGCTTGGCTGGAAAAGTTGGGAAACAGGCACAGGAAGATTTTCGCGGACAGCGCCGAAACAGACGGGAAGAGGGGATCCACCTGATGATTGAACCAACTGATCAGTGGACACATTGGTACCCATAGATTAAAAACTACTTAGAATATCCCACAGTCCCTTTTGATGTCTGATGTAGACATCTTTATGGCAATAATGGTTGTTAGTACAAGATTTGAAGTTCTGCAAAACAAAAAATCAAATGTTTACTTAAGTTTTGCGAAATTTGTTTGATGAGTACCGATTGAGATTTTAATTGACTAGAACATGGTTTATCTATTAATTGAAAATGCGGCATTGAACTAGCTTTCACTAGCTGCGAATACTGTGTGGTAAGTTGTCTGCTCTTTGGTCGTTTTTTTCTCTTTGATATACTAGTATTCCCAATTTCAATTCTCACTTTTAAGTTTTGTGTTTTTACAAACCTGTAACAATAAAGGAGGAAAGAAGGAGGGGTTGGTTGGGTTGAGGTTGGGAGGGAATGTGGAGCGCTAACAAAAATGTTTATCCCTGTCACGAGTGCCCAAAACTAGTGGTTGTCGATGGTTGCCATCTGTCGGTTTTTTTTCAAAGCTGTATTTCAATTCAGGCCTAACGTCTTCATTTTTAATCGATTACTTTTTTCATAGCTTAGATTCGTTATGGTTTTTGCCCGTTGTTGAAGGTCAAATTTTGACTTACAATTGTCCACATATTGTTACATTTTTGTCAGTTTTTTATCAGTTATGTATGAAAAGCAAGTCTGGGTCGTTTTTTAATCCAGTTGAAATGTATTGGAGACAGTGTATATGTTAAGGAAGAACTTAGATGCATCAGTAGTTAGATCATCTAACCTCGTTTATCGAATTGATTTCAACCAGTCAAACGTTAATAAATGTCCCTTTACCTCAAACATCTTGTGATTGTTAGTTAGTATATTACGTAGAAAATCACCAATGTAAAGGAATTCAATATCTTAAATAAAAATATTCTAATTATATGTTTTTATCTGATATTGGACGGAAGGTGATGCCCTTTCAGTTCCTTTTAAAATTGTTACACGATGATGACTGCTGTACCAATATTTTGACTATTTTATTTGTTGTGTCTGTTTAGTTAATGCAACATTGTAAATATAACTGAATTTGATGAGACTATCACCAAAGTGAGAGGGTTAGCGCTATAAAACAAGGTTGAATCCACCATTTTCCACATTTGAAAATGCCTGTACCAAGTCAGGAATATGACAGTTTTTGTCCATTCGTTTTTTATGTGTTTTGTTATTTGATTTTGCCATGTGATAATGGACTTTCCGAATTGATTTTCCCCTGAGTTCAGTTTTTTTATGATTTTACTTTTTATGTAATATAAGTTACGAATATTTGAAAACGTTTATGTTTCATCTGATTGAATTGAATACAATTTGGGCCGGAAATATTGGGGTTTTTGGTGTAAAAAAAAGTGCAAAATATTTTTTGTAATTTAATTATTTAATTGGTTAGAACGGATTATATTCGTGAAAACAAAAATTCGTTGAATTAGAATTAGTAATGATCATTTTTTGTAATTTATGATTTCTGATTAAAATCATTTTCACACGGGTAGGTGAGCTTTTCCCCTTACGTTGCACCTGTTGCTGTTTTTAATAAAAAAAATGTCTTATTCGCTGAAATAATTTGACCAAATGTAACAATATCTATACATTATACTTGTACCACAAAACACAGATCAAACTTGTAATTGAATAGCGTCACTTTTACAGTTCATAACTTCATAAGTTACGCCCTATGTTAATGGAAAAGTGCTAATTCTGTCGTTTCCCTAGTCAGCATTGAGTTTGCCTCAACCAATTGTTAATAAAGGAAGATATTAAACCAAGAGTTCCAAATGGTGAAGTTGAAATCATCCCTTCGTAAATTTAACGGACGCCATTGCGAGTTGGTTGACCGTTATGGAATAACCGTTTCACAAATGATATCGAATATGTTCCTTACGTCGTAACTACAATCCCCTTCCCTTTCATGAATGTGACCTACCGAATTAGACTATTTACCGGATTTGTAATAACAAAAGCAACACGACGGGTGCCACATGTGGAGCAGGATTTGCTTACTCTTCCCGAGCACCTGAGATTATCCCTAGGTTTTGGTGGGGTTCGTGTTGCTTATTTTTTTAGTTTTCTATGTTGTGTCATGTGTTCTATTGTTTGTCTGTTTGTCCTCTTTTATTTTTAGCCAGGCGTTACCAGATTTGTTATAACATAAGCAACACGACGGGTGCCTGATGTGAAACAGGATCTGCTTTTCCTTCCCGAGCACCTGCGATCATGTACCTTTTGTCTAGTCAATGAATTTTCGTAATAGGTGTATATGTACATGTATAAGGTAGCGTGCTGTACTGTGCTTCACTATCTTACTGATCGAGATATAAAATAGAGGATCAAAGGGATGAGCATGTATAGCTCGCATGGTATTAAAGCAGTCACTCTACCTTCACTTCCCCTTTTCATTTTTTTTCTGCATAAATGTCTTTCGAGAGAAAGAGAGAAAACTTCGTAAAAATATCCCACATATGTGTTCTATCAAGTTCAATTCTATTCGGACAAGCGGTTTCAGAGCAAAATAATTTCTTAATGTAAGAAAATCGTGAACAAGAGCTTTACATTGCGACCATATTTTTATTCTAATAAGAACGGAATGCGGATATTTTGTAAAGAACAAGACTTAGTGAAGCTTCTTGTCAAGTTTTGTTGAACTTGGCCAAGCAGTTTCAGAGATTTTCTTAATAAAGCAACCAATGAGGAACAAGAATTGACTATGACGGTATTGAATGTTGGCTGATTAAGACGAAATGAAAATGTACTTTTTAAAGAACCTCCCATAGATGTATCCGGTCAAGTTTAGTTCCATTTGTTCAAGCAATTCCAGAGGATAACATTTTTATGTCATCAAATCAGAAACAAGAATTACACATAGTGGCCATGTTTGTTGTCCAATCAGGGCGAAATGGAATAACTTTGTGAAAACATCCCATAGATGCTTCCTGTCAAGTTAATTTCAATTTCGCTTATTGGTTTTAGAAGAGAAGATTAAAAAGTAAAAAGAGAACAGAAAGACAGACGGACGAATAACGAGAAACAAGAATCGCACATGCTGCCTATGTATACTGCCTTAACTGGGCGTAATGCGGAAAGTTGGTCAATAACCTCTCAATATTGCTTCCTGTCAAGCTTCGTTTCATTTGGTCAAGGCCATGTCGGGGGAGAAGGAAATTTTTGTTATATCAACCGATCAGGGGAAAAAAGATTGCACACAGGGATCATTTTTGTAGTCCGATCGGAGCAAATGAGAAAATTTTATAAACGGCCATTCAAATATGTATCCAGTCCAGTGTGATGCATTTGGTAAAGTAGTTTCAGAGGAGAAGATTTTTGAGAACTGAGTCAATCAGTAACAACGCGATTGTCCATCTGGACAACATGGGCAAATTGTATGAAAGACCTCACGTAGGTGCTTCCTGTTTAGTTTATTTTCATTTTCCTTTACATGTAGTTGTTTTAGTGGAGAAGATAAAATGTTTAAAGTTAACAGATGTATGGATGACAGACGGACGGACGAATGAACGCACTCAAAGTGTTGACAAAGCGTTAAAAAGGAGGTACAAATGTATATACGTATTCTAAAAGGTTTGTTAATTTTCACAATGTCACCTTTATATGTTCATGCTCCAAGTTAAGAATTTCATTAATGTTTGCACTCTTGAAGAATTTAATGGAACTGTACGCATGGTATAGATCTTTTGTGATCACAAATTTTATTACAGCAAAACTAACGGGATGATTTCATAAACCCATCCTGTAGTGTTTGTTAATCATAATGATTCATATATATGCATTAACTTAACAATCGAGACCAGCACTGTATAAACTTTTCAACATACAACGACTCAATTATATCTGACATGTCAATTAAACTGTGTATTAGTTAACTATGAACGTCGGCTTAATCAAGTACATAAGTGTTGAAAATCGGCACACTAAATGCCTAGGAATCCCAAATTAAAAGAAATAAATCGCCATCAAAGGGACGTGTTGGTAATTATTCCATATATTGAGGATTTTGTCAAATCAGTGAAGTCGTCTGTCATTTCAGCTAAAAGAACTGATTTGAAGATATATACCTTTGATACGTAAATGTTCGAACTGAGGCTGTTGACCTTCATCGCCAAACAAGTTCCGAAAATGAAAATCGCGAGAAGGAATATACAGAGAAAAATTTGCCCCCAGTAGCAGTATTTGATCCTGTAACGAGTTTAGTGTTAGATGGTAAAAGGAATAAGCGTGGAGTTTTGTTTAATTAAGAGGGAAATTAAGCACGATATTTCAATCATTCGTAAGAATTTCCGAGTTTTAAACTTATATCTGTGATGCATGATAATTCAAAAGGAAAAAGTTGTGAGAAACTTTTCTTGGTGTCTAAAGTTAATATACCAAAAGATGCAAAATTGGTTTGGGACTATGGAGAGACCAAGAGAGATAGGATTCTAGGGAACCCTTGGTTGACCGGATAACTCTGTCGCTTCTAAATTAAATGTAAAATGTCAATTATCAGTGGGTAAGTAGTCGAGGTATAAAATAATTCATCGATTAATTTTTATATATTCGAATTCAATATTTGGTAAAATTTGTCTAAAGACTAGGTGGCAGTGGTCAGGCTAGCGCTAGCTTCGGGCACAAGCTTTAAAGTTGTGCGCACAAGTTTCAATAATTGAAAACTATACTTGAACAATGTTGAAAGAATGACTGTAATATCTTTTTCTTTCAAATTGAAGTGTGTATCACATGTTTGATGTTATTTCGAATAGATACAGTCATACCTTAACTAATTAAGAAAAAAAAACAATATTTAATTTCATTAAAGTTTTTCGTATATAAAATATACGTAACAGTGAGGATTAGTGAGTGACTTGATTGAATGTGAAACAATTACATGTATGTTTACAAAAGATCAGGAATTTGGATATTTATCGAAAGGTCATTTATTATTTTACTGCATAAATTGATTGAATAGAATTATTTAAATTGGTAATAAATATCAATAAAGATAAATACATTGTATTCCAGAATTCATCTATGCAAATCACAGGAAAATAATTATTTGGTTGCGTCAATACAAATATTCAGCGATTGTTTTCAACAAACTTTAATATACTCTGTTCTAATAATAAACATTATGCAACTAGATAACAACAACACATAAAAATCAGGACAAACAGGTAAAAATGTACTAGAGCGAACACGAATAAGGGCGAACGGACCCGGATTCTGTTTTATACAATATAACAACTAATTTGATGTTATATGAGGGTCCACACCAGTCCATATGGACTAATACATATAAAGATAAACAAGGAATGCAGGATATAACTACCGACCGAAAGCAATTTAAGTAAAAGGCAGTGGCTATTTTGCCGGCTCCAGACTATATGAAAGACATTTTATTGAAAAAAATTATCATCGGCGCAAATGATATATGTGGCTACTAGCTGAGATTTCAATAATGTTTTAGTCTTTGACTAGATATAGGATAACCATTATTTCGTATGTCGAACAGTTCCACCACCAAAAAATAAACGGAAACTTAATTAACAATCATAACACAACAACCTTATATACACTATTTACATACGAATCTATACGTTTTTATGACTTTTTACATGGGAAGTTTACAGTTTTTTACTTTTGCATAGAACGGACTGCAATAAATATTGATACTCTGCAATTTTCATTCTCAAAATGGATTGTTTTGAATCATTGCAAAATGGCTAAAAATCTATGTTTTTTCGCTAAAAACCTGTGTTTTAAATTTAATGTATGATTACTTACATATATCTTTTTAAATAACCATTTCATAAAGAGAAACAATTCGCATCTATGTTGAAAAACCTTAATTTCTTTTGTGCCAGAGAAACTGCATTCAGCTTTTCAATAATTCAGCTGAATACAATTTATCTATAAAAAGATGAGCTGTTTGAACATACATATCAGCTATAGAACTTGTACATGAGCATATGGATCCAGTAGAAACTTTGTTTACATTTTCTCATACAAATAAAAACTAGATAAACAAGTCAAATATAATGAAATACTCACGTAAAAGATTCCTGATGTTTCCTCCTGTTTTGGTATGATTCTTTCTCTAAATAAAATTTTCATTGCAATTTATAAAACAGAAAAATTTGATGTTTTTGCCATTTAACTATAAATAAAATATAAATTTGCGCCATTTTGAAGTCTTCAAAATTCTTTATCTTTCAAACGCTTTAGACAAAGGATAAATCAAGGACTTTTCAAACGTTCAGGTGAGTTTAGCATTAAAAGCGCTTTTATGTTTTGACTTTTGTCTTCTAAATGCTTGAATAATTGTATGACCTTTATATTATTTGTTTTTAAATGGTTTTTCAACAAAGGAAGCAATTATAATATATTTCTAATTTACTTTTAACTGCTCCGATGTTAATACTTGATTTATTTCACTTGACTGGCGGGGTTTAACCGGTTTGCTCATCATGGACCAGTCCGTATATATACAGGTGTTTTGTGATATACTCATCAATTAGTGTTCAACTATTTGTCCCATACTAGGATCATACCGTCAGTTCTTTTATATATCCGTTTGGTGACACTGATAAGTGATTAGAATCAATAATAATTGTAACGGAAATCATCCTTATCGCACACATCTTCAAAAAGACTTTCCATATGCAAATTAAAGCGCAAGATCAGTTGAAATTACATTGGTAATTACAGATATAATTTCGATTTTTTTTTTTAGAAACCATGCTTGCAAAAAAAAAGGAGTTTTGATTCTGCAATTCCTTTAATTCCCTTCAATTGTCCAATTATAAATATTTAAATAAAAAAAACCTAATATTTCAAGTCCACCAAGTGCAGCTGACCGTCAACTATGTTGTCTTATATTTTTGTTCTCTTGGTCGAATAGCTCTTCAACTGTTTCTGGTTTTTTTTACATCCTCGTCTTTCAAATATCAGGCTCTGAGCGTAAATGATTAAGATCAACCCGGAATAGCGCTTCGGACGCATGCAATATATACCTTATTTTCATTTTTTTTACTTTTGCAGATAATTTTGTTGTCAACGGTTATCTTAGTCTGACCTCAGTCACAAACTGTTTTCATAAGTGATGTAATATGAAATATATGATACAACGCAGGAGGAGGATATAAGGTAAACTTTGTTGGCAAAAAAGGGACGAAAGATACCAGAGGGACAGATCGAAAATAAACTGACAACGCCATGGTTAAAAAAAAGACAAACAGACAAATGATAGTACGCATGACAAAACATATAAAACGAAAACTTAGCAACACAACCCCACCAAAAACTGGGGGTGCTCTTAGTGCTCTGGAAGGGTAAGTAGATCCTGCTCTACATGTGGCACTCGTCGTGTTGCTGATGTTATTACACACCCGGTAAATAGTCTATTTCGGTAGGTCACATTCATGCAAAGGGACGGGGATTGATGTTACCACTTAAGGAATATATCCGATATCATCTGTGAAACTTTTATTCCATAACGGCCAACCGGCTCGTGATGGCGTCTGTTAAATTTACGAAGGGATGATTTCAACTTCACCATTTGAAACTCTTGGGTTAATAGCTTCCTTGTGAGTAGCAACCCTCTACCAAGAAAATCATATATTGATAGGAAATACAAGATCGGGAAAACCGTATCAATTTGGAGATATATACTCAGTATGCAGGCGCTGCTAGAATGTTTTTACTTAGACCCTTATTGTCAATGTGTAGATGTTAGTCAAGATAAAGGCCGACTTAACTGTATCTGTTGTATCCTTTATCTCGTGTTCGATGGGATAGATGCGTTCAACATAGTCACAATAGCAATTGCAATAGTGTAGTATTTGTTAACTTGTTCAGTGATTTTTGGAAGAAAATACAGATGCTTCCGAATGTATATATAATATGCATGATTATTTATTTGTAATTCCGATTCTTCCACTTAAGCATGTTAGGCTCACTTTCTCATTCATTGTGGTAGGAAGAATGTCAACCATTAGAGAAAAGTGCGAAACAAAACAAAAAAATAAGTCGACATTTCAAAATCAGAGATCAAGCGGAAGCCGCTGAAGAAGCATCCATAAAAGCACTCCGGAGACGCATTGTTTATGAAATGTAATGCAAGTTCTACATGCTATCAATGCTAACAAACCCTCCAATTTTCGGCGAATGCTTATAATTTTGTCTTAAGGTTTGTAAAGTGAGCTGATGTTTAATTCTAGTACCATATGGCTTATTCACTCGTTAAAATTTATCTTTTATCTTTAGATGTATATTGTGGTTTAAATACACTTGTATTGATGACAGAAATGATAGGGTTCTGATATTTTGTGTGATTTGATATGCTAGAATCTTATTCAACATTTACACTTAACTTGATCTCTGCTTTTGAATAATCTCTTTGAACTGTTTCTGAGGCTAAATGTTATTCCTGACTATACAGCTTCTATGTATGTTTAACTTGACATATGTTTTCGTTGTAGTTCAGTGCTTTTGATGTTCTGTTTTCCTCTTATAATTGATTGTTCGGTTTTGACTTGTAACCCAAATTTGTTTTATTATTTGATTAGATTTATGAGTGTTGAACAGCGGTATACTACTGTTGCTTTAAATACAATCAAAGAGTTTTTTCATGATGAAGGCTATACTGTAATATTCATATCCTTGTGTCTTTAGCTGGAGAGTAGACCATTGGCAATCATGAAACCTCATTACCTAACTATAAAAGTTATTCCAGGTATAGGGTTAATGACTTTGGAAGGAGGAAAATAAGAAATAAAGCTGTCACGTTGAGAAACTTTCAAATACCCAATCAAGAGAGTCTAAGTCCCCTGTACAACAGTAATTTGAAAAGGACATTCTTTTGTCAAATGAGCTACACAAGTAACAAAGCAACAAAGCAACACATTCAACAAGCTAAATGAAACACAATAATACATCAAAACAATAACAAACAATAAAAACACATAAACCTGGTTAAACTAAAACATTTTTTTTATTTGTTTTAAATAATGGCCTGTACCAAGTCAATATTTTGACAGTTGTTTATTAGTTGGTCCGTATCTATAAGCTTTCGAGCGTTTGTTTTGGCCAGGCTATTAGCGATTGTTTTACATAGATTTTTTTCTTTGAGTTTAGTATTTCTGTTGTTCCTTTATTTTCTTTTAGCGACTGATGCGTTTCCCTTAGTTTTTGTTTGCAGCCTTGATTTGTTTCCTTTTTATCGAATTATGACTATTGAACATTGGTTGCCTATATTTGGAAATTTAATGAGAAATTGTTTTATTAATACATAAAAAAAAAAAAACATTTCCGTGAATCAATAGACCTTGAGACCTTTGAAAATGCTACAATAATTTTGAATGTTCATTCAAAATATGGCCTCTTCAAATCTTTTTTCCTGTTTATTATTTTTCAGTATGTTTTTTTCTATCAATAAATCAATTGTGTACTAATCATTTATCATGATCTGTTGTAGTTCTCCTGGTAAATGACGGAAAAGACTATTTGTAATAGGACTATGGTAAGGTGTCACATAAGTACATTCTGAAAGCTGATTTAGTCTTTCATGTCTATATTCATTGCATCTCAAACAAATGCAAACTGGTAAAATGTGCACTAAATAATGAGCATGACAGGTTTTAAGTTCATCCAATAACCTCATAAAATCTTCTGCACCTATATGTCCCTGTAAATTTACTCCTTTGAATTAAGTAAATAAAACTCATTAATGACAGAACGATACATTGGTTTGATATAAAGTGAATGAATTGCAGCAGCAATTTTTTGCACTGAGTTTTCGGGGCAGAAGCAGTTTAAAAAAGTATGTTAGAACTTTTCAATCAGTGGATTAAGAAGAGCTGTTCTGCCCTCTCTACATCTTTTTACTTCCCTATTGTCATTTACTAAGTGTTTTAGTAAAACGTCTAATGTAAAATTGCGATTATATTATCTATTTAAGATTCTAACCAAGTCATCTAAGAATAAGCTATCAAACCAGATACCCCCATGTGCTCCAAGAAGAAGGCTTAAAGTGACATGATGCACAGCTTTTCTGTTTACTTGAAGTATTCGAAAGCTAATAAATAGAGCAACAAAAAGTATAAAGTTAATATGTTCCGCAACGGCTATTAGAGGAGAAACGAAGAACCTAAATGTCGAAATACGCGTGACATTAAGAAATAACTTATTTTAAATAATGGAATGGACTGCTGGGACCCGCAAACCCTTTATACAGAAAGTTTATTCACCCTTGTCAGCTTGTTGATAGAGGAACAAAATAGATTTGAAGCTATATGTCCAAATCCGCATGAGCATGCCCCTAAATACTCTATTGGTAAGTTTTGGAATGAGGCATATGATATGTTAGTAATAAGGGGCGGCAGTCCATTGGATTTTTCAAAATAAGCTATTTCTTAAAAGAGGGACGAAAGATACCAAAGGGACAGTCAAACTCATAAATCTAAAACAAATTGACAACGCCATGGTTAAAAATGAAAAAGACAAACAGAAAAACAATAGTACACACGACACAACATAGAAAACTAAAGAATAAACAACACGAACCCCACCAAAAACTAGGGGTGATCTCATGTGCTCCGGAAGGGTAAGCAGATCCTGCTCCACGTGTGGCACCCGTCGCGTTGCTTATGCGATTACAAATCCGATAAATAGTCTAATTCGGTAGGTCATATTCATGAAAGGGAAGGGGATTGTAGTTACGACGTAAGGAACATATCCGATATCATTTGTGAAACGGTTATTCCATAACGGTCAACCAACTCGTGATGGCGTCCGTAAAATTTACGAAGGGATGATTTCAACTTCACCATTTGGAACTCTTGGTTTAATAGCTTCCTTGTGAGCAGCAAACCTCTATCAAGAAAATCATGATAGGAAATGCAAGCACGGGAATATCTTATCAATTGGGAGATATATACCCCGTATGCAGGTGCTGCTGGAATGTTGCTACTTAGAAATGGAAAGTTCACAATTGGAAAGCTGAAATCATCTCTTTTGTCGTAAAGTGTTGTTTTCAACCGACACTCATTGTCAATTTCTAGATGTAAGTCAAGATATGAAGCCGACTAAACTGTATCTGTAGTATCCTTTATCTCTAGTTCGATTGGATAGATGCGTTCCACATAATGTTCACTCGTATTTCGACATTAGGTTTTCCGTTACTCCTTTAATAGGCGTTGCGGAGCATATCTATTTTATGCATTTGGTTCCTCTTTTGATTAGCTTTTGAATGAGGTCTAAGATATATAAATAATAAGGGCTGAAGAGTCGCAGCAGTCCATTCCATTACTCAAAATATATATTCCCTTATTCAAAAATGGCTATTTTTTAATTTTATTTTGGCATTCATGCCCTCCGTAACCCCTAATCTTGTTATTCAGTCACATATTGTGTATATCCATTTTGTTCCACTATCAACAAGCTTTTAAAAAGTGTATTAACTGTTCTGTATATAGGGGCTAGATGCTCGCATCAGTCCATGCCATTACTCAAAATAAGCTATTTCTTAATGTTCAGGCGTATTTCGACATTTATATTCTCCGTAACTCCTCTAATAGGCGTTGCGGAACAAATTTACCTTATACCTATATACCTTTTGTTCCTCTTTTGGTAAGCTTTCGAAGGAGGTATAAAATACATCTGTTATTATGGCCCGAAGTGTCGCAGCAGTCCAATTTGTTATTCAAAGTTGGCTAATTCTGAATTTTCATGCGTTTTTTGGTATTCATGACCTCTGTAACCCCTCTAATAGTCATTGCGGCTCATATTTATCATATCCATTTTGTTCTTCTATCAACACGCTTTCTAAGGGTGTATAAACTTTTCTAATAAAGGGACTAGTGGGTCGTATCAGTCCATTTCATTATTTAAAATAAGTTATTTCTTAATGTTCACGCGTATTTCGACATTTAGGTTCTCCGTTACTCCTCTAATAGGCGTTGCAGAACATATTTACTATTTACCCATTGTAACTCTATTGATGAGTTTTCGAAGTGGGTATAATATATGTATGAAAATACAGGCTTAAGGGTCGCAGCAGTCCATTTCATTATTTAGAATAGGTTATTTTTTTTAAAATGCACGCGTGTTTTGACATTTGCGTTCTCCGTGACTCCTTTAATAGGCGTTGCTGAACATATTTACTATGTACCTTATGTTCCTCTATTGGTAAGTTTCCGTATTTTTCCATTTTTGTCCTCCGTAACACCTCCAATGGTCACTGTGGCACATATTGTTTATATCCATTTTGTTCTTCTATCAACAAGCTTTCAAAAGGTGTATAAAGTGTTCTGTCCGTAAGGAATGGCGGGTCGCAGCAGTCCATTATTCAAAATAAGCTATTTTTTAATGTTCACGCGTATTTCGACATTAAGGTTCTCCGTAACTCTTCTAATAGGTGTCGTGGAACATATTTACTATATACCTTTTATTACTCTTTTGGTGAGCTTTCGAATGTGGTATAAGATATATCTGTAAACTAAAAAAAAAAGACAATGTATGATATTTTTTATAAATGTTTTGGTATGTAGGTCGTTTATATCGTTTATTATCATTTACAAAGAAAATTCTGTTAAAATGGTTAGGGAAATAAACAAGTTTAAGCTCCGAAACTAAAAAAAAAATAGATAAAGAGGATTTGTTGAATAGCACCAAATCGACGAGTTCCGAAATACGGGATAAAGATTAAGTACTAGTGTCACAGTCATTTTTTTTTTTAATTTCATTATGCACTTTTCAACTTGAATACTGAAATATAAACTATATCATTATTTATTATTCATCATTTAACGTTGAATAGTGAATAATGATCTATTTCATTATTCATTATTGAATTTTGAATAATGAAAAATGAATAATGAACGTACTTCAGCGCGGTAAATCTTGAACCTGCATTCTATGGATGTTCTCTTATTAACCTTGTAATAGTTTATCAATTATCAAAATTTATAAACCTCGAAAAAAATCTCAAAATCCGTGGTAAAAGTCTTCATATGCCAGCTTTAGCTGGCACTTTTGGTAGAAGCATCGTTTTGGAATAAAGAACGATAACTCTCTCTACACGACCCATCTGAAAAGTTTCGTCACTCTCATTAAATCTCGTACGATTATTTTTTTTTAATGGCGGCCGAATTTAACATTTCAACTCGATCTTGAAAAAACGGGACAGATCGAAATAATTTCGATGTTAAATACGACATGAATTTTATTTGTTTGCAAAAACAAGAAATTTTGGTGATTTGTGTAGCTTATTTAAATGTTATTGTACCACGGAAATTACCGAAGTTAGGAGAACAACATCTGACGCCATGTTTCGTCTGCTTCAACATTCCATTATCAGTGAGGTCAAAAACAAATTACCTAAATAATCATAGGTACTTCATTAAAAGTCACACAATCATAGTTAACGATAACATTTTTAGCGTAAAAGTTCCGTCCAACCATGGGAACACAGAAAAAACCTCTGCAAGCAATACATTTCGGATTTGTTTTTTATAATGGGCATGCGGCATGCGGGGTAAACTTCGGTGCACTGGTTGATCATGACTGCTTATGTTCATACCTGTAGACAGGGAGGTTCAGGGGTTCAGACGAACCCCCCACCCCTTGAAAACAAATAAGGACTGTTTAAGTCAACGATCTGTTCAAATTGTGACTGTTAAAGTCGAGTTTTTGAGGTCTAATAACCCCCCTTTGGAAGTTCCAAGCTACGGGCCTGATGTTCATCTGCCACATTATTCCCCACATCAAGGACCAGTGATAATTATACTGTTAGATGTGATCACGGTTATTCTTGTAGACAATGGCGAATCCAAAAAATTTTCATAAGGGGGCCCGCTGACAGGGCGCTCCAGTCATGCTTCAGTGCTTCCCTATATAATAAAAAAAAAATCCCAAGAAAAGGGGGACCGTCCCCCCTCTGGATCCAATGGTAACCCACAGACTAATTCAAAACTTAACAAAAGTTTAAAACATAAAAAATTATTCAAATAATTCACAATCTTCTAATTTTGTACTTCCTTTGGCAAACTCTCAACAAATCTTTTTATTGATTATGTCGCACCTTATACAGTCCCAGGAGATGGAAACTGTTTTGTTTCTCTCTCTAAGTTTAATCACAAAAGGAGACTTGAGTCTGAGTAGTACATTTAGAACTGACTACTGTATATATATTGTATGCTTCCATATTGTCCAAATCCTCAATCCTCAATCTTAAGGCCTGTTGGCACGAATCGTCCCAATGTGCGGTTTTCCTCGACGTAATTTTTTCTCTGTGCTTTAAATTGGTATGCGCTGGTTAAGATTGGGATTGTAGAACAGCAGTATTAAATCTACCCGTTCTGTCAATGTAATGTGCCACTGTTTGTAGTTTGGCTTTTGTTTCTTCTGTGTTCTCGCCGTCCAGTCTCGTTAGCATAGTAGCTAAATTCAAGTTTCTGACCCCGACCTCTTTGGATATTTGGTGTAACATATCTTCTCGTTCGTTTTCATAGCAGGCACACCCCAGAAGGAAATGTTGAGGCGTTTCAGGTGCTCCACAGTTGCATGACTCTATGGCGTTGGTTTGGCCTACTCGGTTCTTGTAGTAAGGGAGCTACCATTTGATTTTTATGGGGGGGGCTAGGATGAAATTTGAAAAAAATAGGCAGGACAGGAGTTTTGAGTAAAAAAAAAGGCAGGATGAGACACTTTGCAAAAAAAAAAGGCAGGATGACAATTTAGGTAAAAAAAGTCAGGATAAACTAATAAAAAAAAAGGCAGGACCGAATAGAGTGAAAAATAAAAAGGCAGGACAGAGATTACAACTAAAAAAAAAGGCAGGACAAAATTTTTCATCCTAGCCCCCCCCCCCCCCCCCCCATAAAAATCAAATGGTAGCTCCCTAATTGAGTTCTGTATAGCCAGTTCTTAGTTGGGCGAATATACTGAAATGTCTTTTAGTTGGGAAATCATACATAATTGAGTGTTTCGTAGTTGGTATTTTTTCATAAAGGTCCAAAATTGGATTTTATGGGAAGACGGAGTTATAATGATAACCCATGAGAATACCATGACTTTGATAGGTACAATGTATATACAGGGCATGCTACTTGGAAGTATGTGGGCTACATCCTTTAAAATTCAAGCTGCAGCAGTCGCCTGCATATTTTATGCATCAGTTTAAACCTGATCAAAACATTTTCACTCTACCAAGTACTTTATCACTATATCACTATCAGGTTCACATTTCAACCTATTTAGCAATACACACTTATGGTTATATAACATCACAGTACCAAAATTGTACTCAGTAACCAAATTGCACCTATTCAGCAAAAAAAAACCTGCAAAAATCTTACAAGTTGTCTTTCACCATGTGAAGTTATCTTATTATCATCTTTTTAAAATGAGCAAATTAAACTTGTTACCAGCATACTTTTCTTCAAAAAATATAGTAAAAGCATGGAATTATGTCAAATTGTTCGAAATATTTGAAGAAATAAAACAAAATCTCTGTTTATATCCCAGTTTTAAGGATTTGAAATTAACCATACATGTAATGATGTATGGAATTTGGGTACTGACCTCATAATGAGGCTCATTACAGTCAGTATCATGGATTGTTTGGATGTAATTTCAAACCCATTTTTCAATGACTCTACATGGACTCAAAATTAAATTGGTGTAACTAAATTGTAAACAAGGATATATTTCGTTCTTATGTTGTACTGTTATATCACTGTCCCAGGTTAGGGGGAGGGATGGGATCCCGCTAACATGTTTAACCCCGCCACATTATTTATGTATGTTCCTGTCCCAAGTCAGGAGCCTGTAATTCAGTGGTTGTCGTTTGTTTATATGTTACATATTTGTTTTTCTTTCATTTTTTTTATATAAATAAGGCCGTTAGTTTTCTCGTTTCAATTGTTTTACATTGTCTTATCGGGGCCTTTTAAAGCTGACTATGCGGTATGGGCTTTGGTCATTGTTGAAGGCCATACGGTGACCTATAGTTGTTAATGTCTGTCATTTTGTTCTTTTGTGGATAGTTGTCTCATTGGCAATCATACCACATCTTCTTTTTTATATAGTCTACAAAATAAGCACAGAATAAACTTTTGTCTGGTACATAAAAAAAGTTGTTAAAAAAATGACAATTTAGGTGCAATTTGGGTATTCTCATGTTAGCAACTTTACAACAGAACTACAAATTTATTTTCATGACCAAAGCAAAAAAAAAGTACAAACCCAAAGGCAATAAAATGCTTCGCCACGCACAGCCTGATACAACCACAGATGTATATTTAGCATATAAAAAACACATTTTTTTTTGTATGTCACTTGAACTCAAACATATTTTAATTTAAGCTTTAAACTTCAATATGGACTAATTTGAAAACAGGTATCAGGTGAACCCACATATTTCTATTTAGCAGAAGTCTCTAACTAAAAATGTACATATCTCCTTAATTTCATATGATAGTAAGTCCTACAAAAATATTGAAAATGTGTACATTTAATTTTTTTTTCTAGCTTCTCTCATGTGAAAGCAGTACCTTTTTGGTCACTATTTATGTGTTGCGTCTAAATAAGAATTGTAACACTTTGTAGTGACTGAACAGGTTAAACAAATACTTCTCAAGAAACCGAAAAAGAAGACAACTTGAAACAGCACCAGCCATGCCAGTATATGTATGAATAAAAACTCAGATCAGAATAGCATGGACAATATGTTAGTTCTATGTCCCTGTGAATATATTGTGAGGAAATTTATCAATAATTCTGCAGATAATGCAATTTTATCAAGTGGTTTGTACATTTTCTGTTGAAATTTTCACACAATCAGTGAAACATTCAAACAGGCTAAACTAGAATTTTATTACTGAAAGTTTCAAACAATGACAAGTGTTTTATTTACTAAATAACTTATGTGTTTCTGTGAGAAAAAAAAAATCATGTGCAATTTTTGGAATTAGAGGGAAAGAAGATCATTTTGCAGCGCACTGGCGCATGTCAATTGTGAATATAATATACTTACCAAATATATTTTCTTTATCATGATACTCACATCAACATTATCAAGAAGTACATATCATAGGAAAAATGCACAAATTACAGATAAAATATTTAAATCACCCTATTTTTAGTGCGTCTCCTGCCAAATCAGTATTTGTTGCATCTATTTATACTAGATGAGTATAATCAAGGTAAATAAGGTAATTTTTGGAAGAAAAACCCTAAATTTTGAAAAAAAATCCACCCCCAATAATGTTGTACCATAACCCCAAAATCAATTCTGATCTTCCTTTTGTGTATTGAACCTTCTAGTAAAATTTCATAGATATCCATTCACTTATACTCAAGTTATTGTCTGGAAACCAAATGTGTTTTCTTGAAAACAACTTTGACATGATTTAGCATTACTCGAAAGCAAAATTTTACATGCTTGTACTTCCCATTTCCATTCTCAATTTTATTTTGCAGTCATATAAAAACTTGAAAAGTAAGCTACATCATGTACATGTAACAAAAAAAAAATATGCAAGAAATGTCATAAAACCGACTCTCAATTAGTTCATGAAATTGATGTAGAACATGTAGAACTCACAAACTGAAGATGATCAGAAATACAAATGTTTTTTTATTCGAGTCAGATTTTTTTTTACCGAAGCCCTTCAGCCCTATCAATTAAAATTATTTAGTCAAAATTTAACACTAGTATTAAGGTTTATCATAACAAATTGGCAAATACGGCCTTTTTATCACCTAAACAACTAATGTGTACATATTACATGTGCGGTTTGGGAAGTTTTTATGTTTTTAGATATATAAAAGTATTTATTTTGCATATATCTGAAAGATAAAATCATTTTTGGTGAAGATCTGGATTCAAAATATTTGTTTTGTCCTATATTATTATTCAGATTTTTTTTTTACCGAAGCCCTTCAGCCCTATCAATTAAAATTATTTAGTCAAAATTTAACATTAGTATTAAGGTTTATCATAACAAATTGGCAAATACGGCCTTTTTATCACCTAAACAACTAATGTGTACATATTACATGTGCGGTTTGGGAAGTTTTTATGTTTTTAGATATATAAAAGTATTTATTTTGCATATATCTGAAAGATAAAATGATTTTTGGTGAAGATCTGGATTCAAAATATTTGTTTTGTCCTATACTTGAACAGATTTTTTTATTCATCAATTTCGGGAATCAGAATATTTTTTTCAGGAAAAATACCATAACCCCTCATGCCTTTTCAAGTTCAATGTTCATTCCCTAAACATTTTCCATCTGAACTTATAATTTTATTTTAGACATAAACAATATGTTAATATAGCCTAGATCATTTGTTCTGAACATGCATGAAATATTTGCCACTGGACGTTAAACAACCAACAACCAATCAATATATAGGACATTGTCTTAGTATAAAGCTGGCAGTTAAGGTAGCGCCTTCCTCATATTATCAACTAAATGTTTTTGTTTCTTTATGAAATGGAAGATCGCTCCTATAGATGTTACGACTCCCTTTTAACACCCTAATCGATTTAATCCAATAAAGAAAATCGGAAGATGGATACCAAACGCATGTGTTTTGTTTTTATTTTGTCTGTTAGGTTGCTGTCTCAGTGATAAATATTTTACATCTTTATTCAATACTTGCATAATTTTGGCATGCATATCAAACGACGTGCACAATAAGCTTCTTTTTCAGAGAAAAGGCAATCGTATAGGTTTTAGAAAATTAGATATAGACGTCTCGTTCAGAAAATATAGTGTGTAACAAATTTAAAAGGTAATTTCACTTTGCTGAATAAGCATTTAACATTTGCACACATCAACAACGGATATGCACCTATTTTCAGTTTATTTCTAATTTTTGTTCACCTTATTTGTTATGATAATTTAATGTGTCATTTTCAATAAAGAAACGGCCGTGTGGTACGCCAATTTCAAAATGATATAATTAAAATGCCTACATTGCATAGTAATACACTAATCAGTTTAGACAGACAAGTGCACGGCTTGTAGAATATGGAATTTACGAAAATGTATATTAGGTCGATGTAATTTGAATGTTACAAAATGACTAAGAATGTGTTATACGCATCCGTTAATTATACTAAATGTTGCTATCAATACGCTTTATAATTTCGAAGCGAGCTCCACATAGTTTCTCTAATAATCCGCGGTGACCCTGTCTTTTTTCATAAGATTGACTGTAATTGCTATTTAAATCAGTTTAACTATATTAACCTTGGAACAACATCTTGTGTCCTAGCTAGCTATAGCCCATAAGGCTTCGACTTTTACTTCTAGTCTAACATCCTGCAAACTACCGTAAAATAAGTTACATCTCTAAGATTCTTCAACGGTCTATATATACACATGGAAAAAGGTATTTTGAAATGCAAAATAAAAAAACACTCTATATTGTTTTGTGATATAAGTTATTGCAATAGGACTAGTTAAACATTATTTAAATCTCACTCGAGTTTAATCGAAATAAATGTCGACTCGATAAGTTATCTTTACTGTTCCCGTAAACAGCAAATTAACTGCTTTTATCCTCATTGTTTTCAACACATGACCTGGGTAAAGTCTCTTTGTTATTACTGTGCTATAATATGGATAATGCATAGTAAAAGTGTGCATAAACTACATCAGATATATTGCACAGTTCAAAATACTCTGACCTGTAGGAGCGGACCCTAGATTTTGAAAGGTGTGTACATGTAATTCCATAAGTTTAAAAAAAAAAAAAAAAACAAAAAAAAAAAAACATCATCGTGTGCAACGAGACTAAAAACACTTTTGACAATTTTACGATTAAATATTGTATTTGTTTTCAATCAAAAGGTGGGATCTTAAATATTTTATGATTTTTTTGGTATTCAATGTAAATCTCAAATCAGTGTTTCAAAGTCAAACCGATAAAAAAACATTGTTTTGGTAGTTTTTGTTAAAACAGTGATGTATATATATCTATCTGTATTCTAATTTAACTTATATACTTTTTTTTTGTTTAGGGGCAAGCTGAAGCACGATTCCGGGTGCGGGAGTTTCTCGCTGCATTTAAGACCTATTGGTGACCTTCCTGCTGTTCTCTGCTCTTTGGTCGGGTTTTTCATACTCATTTTTTTTTTTATAGAATATCCAAATAACTTAAATCCGATTTGGATTAGTTTTTTACTCAATGGATTTTATTACGACTATTTAGATACATGTATGTATGCCTTTTAAGTGACTTTTTTATGCTCGATTTTCAGGAGGGTCATATTTCAGGGGAAATAAGCTGCAGATCAACCAGACTTTATAAAGATACGACATGTCTTCAATAATTAATACAGTAGAAACAAATTTAAAGATTGAAACGAGATTTTTTTTTCTTTCAGTTTACTTTATCTGTATAAATTTATGTAGATCTATCCTTGGTTCATCTTCCTCTAAGCATATTATTTAGCGAAAGAAATTCAATTAATCTTAACTTAATAACCCTGTCAATTTTGATTTTTTCTTGCATATTCAAAAAGTACACCAAACCGAACTAAAACTAGCTCTGGAGGTGTAGATTATACGTCAATAAGAGGTGTCATACCACCAATTAAAAGTCCCTATCTGTTCAACCAAATATTGCAATTTTCACAGCTTTCTAAATATTTTACCTTAAGTTTAACTTCATAGAAACTAGGTATATCCTGAATTGTACAGGTGTCACCTTTCTGCATGCCAATTTTCAACATACATTCAAAATCATATAAGAAAGCAGAGAGCTTCCGAAAGGAGGTACCACTAAAAATAACCCCTGGTTTTCTGGAAATCTTAAATTAGTATACTATGGAGCGCATTAATCCTCAATTTTTAATGCGAACTCATAGACAGGTAAATTTTGGCTCAAAATGGTCTTAATATATTTCTCTTTCAACAAAACTTTCATTTCTGCAAATTTGTTAGTTAGTTTAGGTGAACAATGACATCAAATGCACTTTTTTTTTGTCCGAGTAGGCCTACTTTCACATACGTTCTAAATTTGAGGGAGTAATTGGTGGTATGACACCTAAAGAGACAAAAAAGTTGATTAGAAATCTTTTATTTTGCTTTATTCTTAATCCTTAGTCAATTTGTAGTTTAAAACAGCCTATCTGAGCATTATGCGACTTATAATAAAAATTTCACAGCTCAATTTAAACTGACTGTAATGTATGACTTTGATAGAAAATACTTGAAAATTTGAGGGAGTAATTGGTGGTATGACACCTAAGACAGCATACAGACCACAAACACAAGTTAAGGACATCTATAGAGGGCAACATGAAGTAGTATTCAACAATAGAGGTCTCTACACAATTTCGTCACTTATTTATATAAAAATTGAGAATAAATTTAACAGAAACGAAAAAAAAATCTACCATTAAATCGAATTCTCAAAAAATGTTAAAAAGTTAATAGTTATTAAATACTTACACACCTTTAACTACATAAGAGTGTAATTTCCCTTTCTTTAGCCTACAAGAAACTTTCATGGGAGTCCGGTATTGCGGATTATCGTCCGTATATTTGTGTGGGTTAAATGATATATGCCGACTTGCTTGGTCAATAACTTTAACAAGTTTGTAAAGTTATGTGAATGAAACCATGTAATGGGTTCTCGACAACTCTTAACTGGAGTAAGACGGCGGAATATCAGCATGAGACAAGCAGGTATGTCTGTTCGACAAATTATAGTTGGTCAGCACCATACTCCACTATAAGTCGTTTTATGAATAAAAATCAGGCAACAAATCATGTTAAGCCTAGGTCACACCTTACCAGATAGCACGAACAGACGACTAACGGATGAAAGAAAAGGTGTCCGTTGACAAAATTGTTATCCATTGGGAGGCCGTTGATGTACTGACAAATAAAAATTGACGCGTAACGAATGCATAACGGACACACACCGGATATGCAACGTACCAGAAACGGAAACGTACCGGACAGAACGGATGTCGAACGTACATCCAACGGACGAGTACCGCATAAAACGGACACCTAACGAAAGCGTACCGGATAAAACGGATGGACAAGATATACGGAAAAATTAAAGGCGACAATAATAAAACATGTAAATTGCATAAATATTCAAAATGTTTCTGTGTAACTGGTTTTGGTTTGATATTAAAAATACCGCCAAAGGGCAGTGTCTGGTCTGAATAAGAGCTACTTGATTGTTAAGACGTGCCCTTACTCTAAGATAGATTATGAATAATAAGAATTCATGAACCTTACGAAATCTAATTGGCATTTCTGTTGCGACATTTTCAATTGGCATTTATCCAGTTCAGATGCGTTCATCATCCGTTTTATCCGTTACACGTCCGTTAGAAGTCCGTTTCACATTCGTTCAACATCCGTTTTATCCGTTAGACGTCCGTTAGAAGTCTGTTAGTGAATTTATCTGCCAGACCTCCAACAGATGTATAACGGACACGTTAAGCCTCGGTCACACCTTACCGGATAGCTCGAACGGACGCCTAACGGATAAAAAAAAAGTTATCCGTTGACAAAATTTGTATCCGTTGGGAGTCCGTTGGTGTACTAACGGACATGTAACGAATGCCTAACGGACACACAACGGACATTGAACGTACCTGAAACGGATACGTACCGGACAGAACGGACGTCGAACGTACATCCAACGGACGAGTACCGGATAAAACGGACACCTAACGGAAGCGTAACGGATAAAACGGGTGAACAAAATAATCTGAAAATTAAAGGCAATAAACCATCTAAAAATTAAAGGCAATAAACCATCTAAAAATTAAAGGCAATAAACCATCTGAAAATTAAAAGCAATAAACCATCTGAAAATTAAAGGCGCGTCAGATGGACATGGTATATATGTTATAATATTTGCTTCTGAGAAAGTGTGGTCAGTAGGACAGGTATCAAGGTCACATGTACCAAACAAATTGAACAATTTATCCGATTTTTTTTACGTGTTTACACACGAGGGTCACTTTAGTTAACTGGTTTAGTTGATTTTATTTTGTATTGCGTGATGTATAGCATGATATATGTGCAAATGTAGAGCTCCTCTGATTAAAAAAGTCAAGGTAGAAGCAGTGTGGTAATTCATTTTTATAGAGTTTAAGTTGATTTTCTGAATTTGTTTATATTATGTAACTCTGGTATGAAAACGGATATGGTGTTATGCGGAACTCTCCATCCGTTCTGCATGCTACGATATTTTGCTCCAGAAGCAAGATGTCTAAGTGTAATTGCTAACTTGAGTCCTGGTTCCAGCGGATTTCTGTAAAAGGTATACTGCTTGGCTATGCGAGGTCCAACCCGCTGCAATACCTCGTCGAACATCTCTGTGGGCATTCGAAGGAAGTGTACGCCGATCCTCCCGCCTAAGTTCGGTCATGAGTTGGTCATATAGACCAAAACTGCGTCGTCTTTCAGGACTAAGCCATGGTCGTGTCCACCATCTCCTTTGTCTTCTCCTTCTTCTCCTTTCGACAGCTATAAGGTTTATATTTGCTACATTTAAGTTAAGTATGGCCTGAATAAGGGCTGCTTGGAAGCGAAGACGTGCTGTTACTCCAAGATCCATCACGAATAATAAATATTCATGACACTTACGAAAATCTAGCATACCAATTATTGGCATTTCTGACGCGAAATTTCAATAGGCATTTGTCCGTTTTACATCTGGTAGGCATCCGTTTTATCCGTTATCCTTCCGTTAATGTCCGTTTCACATCCGTTTTATCCGTTAGGCGTTCGTTAGGCGTCCGGTAGACGTCCGTTGGTGAATTGGTCTACCGGATCTCCAACGGATGCATAACGGACACGTAACGGATACAAAACGGACGAGTACCGTACAAAACGGACGCCTAACGGACGCCTAACGGACTTTCAACGGACATTTTATCCGTTGGACGTCCGTTCAAAGTTTTGAACATGCTCAAAATTTTCCACCGGACAGAACGGACGTCAACGGATAAAACGGACGCTTAACGGACATGCAACGGATATGGACGGACGCCTAACGGATAAAAACGGACGTCTAACGGACATCAACGGATTGAAAATAAGTTATCCGTTAGGCGTCCGTTCGAGCTATCCGGTAAGGTGTGACCGAGGCTTAACGGATACAAAACGGAAACGAAACGGATAGGTATCGTACAAAACGGACGACTACCGGACGTTCAACGGACATTTCATCCGTTGGACGTCCGTTCAAAGTTTTGAAAATGCTCAAAATTTTCCACCGGACAGAACAGTCGTCGACGGATAAACCGTACGCTAAAGGGCATGTAACAGATATGGACGGACGTCTAACGGATAAGAACGGACGTCTAACGGATAAGAACGGACGTCTAACGGACATGAACAGATTGAAAAAAAGTTATCCGTTTAGGCATCCGTTCAAGCTATCCGTTAAGGAGTGACCGAGGCTTAAAAGACCTACCGAGATCAGAAATACCCCCATATAACAACAAATAGGGAAAACCAAACCATATGAAGGTTGGTCAGAAGGAACCATTTGCAAACAGTACAATCCCCCTCCCCCCCCCCCCCCCCCTAAAAAGAGAGAGTGGTTGACATACAGGAGACTATAACAAGAACTGTTCGAAATCGACTCATAATTACTGGTTATCGTGCGAAAAGCCCATTTCTGAGACCTTTGTTTACGAACAAAGAGTGGCCTATATCCAACTGTGCAGAGCTCGCCAACGTTGTAAATTAGTATCTTGGAGGAAGATCCATCGGTCCAATGAAAGTTGGTTTAATTTCCTTGGCCTGATCGAGGCCCGAATTTGAATCATATCGAGCATATATGAGACATTATTGGGCGCAAAGTGCACAAAGACACCCCAGTTCAAACATTGCATGAAATAAACAATGTCCTTCATCAGGAATGGTTGAGGTTACCTCAGCAACAAATTTGTCGAATAGAAGCTGCACCAAGTATTGATCCCTTTTCGCATAAGATCAACCATACATGATGTGAACAATCATTTTATAGTTATGTTTTTTTAATGTCTGACATCGTAATGTTCGATTACAGTAAAATGTTTAAATATCATTATACCAATAATTTATCATATCATATCAAAAAAAGGGAGGCTAGTTTTCTAAGGTTAAAAAAAAAAAAGATAAGGCGTTGCATTACTTTTTCCATATATATAGATTCTTTAATTTTGAAATACAAAACACATAAAAAATTCATGCTCTAGAAAGTTCCACCATGATTATATATATGAGACGGCATGTAAAAACGTGAAAAAGACACCACAGTACTGACAATGACAAATGGGGGTCTAACGTTCAGTGGCAAATATTGTGTACAAAAATGGACGAAATCTGATAGAAAGATATAGGAAATGTGATATGATAGTCAAATTGACAACTCACAGGACTCTCATGAGTAGTCAATGTAGTTAAACACACCCGTAGAAGCAATGGGCTGTCTCTATTTGACCTTCAACCAAGTACAAACCACAAACAATAAAGATTACATGCTATTAATATTCAAACATGAACAAATGCTAGTACCATGACTATGGATACAAAGGAGTAGGTCCGGTAAGGGCCGATTTTGGCCTCAATTTTCAAGTTCACCTAACGAAATATTTTAGACACTTTTTAAACATTTAAGTGACTATTTCAATTGATTCCATTAGTTTCTGTGACAGATTTTAACTGATTAAGTCATTAAAAACGCTCCTATGCAAGCTTAAATATGAAAAATCTATTAAATATGCCAAAAATCGTAATTTGTCAGATGGTTTTTGTCTAATTTACTGAAATCTTCACAATTTTAGCATTTTAGTTAAATTTCAGACGGTTTCCGTCAAAAACGAAAGTGGCCGCATCCGTGTTCATCCTCAACCTTTATATATATCATGTATTATCATCAAATACAACTTACATTTCAATATTATGAATGAACACGAATGCGGCCACTTTCATTTCAGACGGAAACCGTCTGAAATTTAACTAAAATGCTAAAATTGTGAAGATTTCAGTAAATTAGCATGACTTAATGATGCTAATACTGGGTATATGTGCATTGTATTGCCAAATCAGCCCATATTTATATAGCAGAATCATTCTTCTTTCCAACAAATAGCTTAACGATTACATTTTCCCAATTTTGTAAAACTGCTATATTTTGGGGCCAAAGAGGGGTCTTACTGAACCTTCTCCCTTATTGCACCAGATGCAATTTTTGAAAAAAATATGTCTATTGCAGTGTTGCTGATCTATACAATGTACTATGTATATGCATTCAGGTATCGCATCTCAAATTTATTCGTTCATGGTGTGTTAATTTACGTTTTTTGATTGAGTTAAGCCTTCTAATTGATATTTTATCGTGTGTTTTTCTATGTTGTGATGTTATACTATTGTCTCAGTAAAAGGGTAAAGGTTTGGTACCATTAAAACGTTTAATCCCGCTGCAAATGTTTGCACCTGTCCTAAGTCATGAATCTGATGTACAGTAGTTGTCGTTTGTTAATGTAATTTATACGTGTTTCTCGTTTCTATTTTTTTTTATATAGATTAGACCGTTGGTTTTCTGGTTTGAATGGTTTAACACTTGTAACTGTGGGGCCCTTTATAGCTTGTTGTTCGGCGTGAGCCAAGGCTCCATGTTGAAGGCCGTACCTTAACCTATAATGGTTTACTTTTATAAATTGTTATTTGGATGGAGTGTTGTCTCATTGGCACTCATACCACATCTTCCTATACCTAAATCCCGGGAAACCTTAAATTAAGAATTGAAGAGTTCTCGTGATATGACTGGTGATGGCCTTATGATTATCAACTAAAATGTAAATTACTTTCGATGTATATTTTCATGTTAATTATAATAGAAATAATAGTTGTGCTGCCCAGTCGGCTAAATAGTAAAGATTTGTTTTTTTCCACTTCGTCAATTAAAATTTGAATCTCCTGCTACGTAAATCTTAGACTATTTTTCTTGACCATGATTTTGTATATAATAACTATACAGTCATATTATATCTTTCCTAATTGAGTACTTTATCAACGTTTTTTTTTTGCGCGGCATTTCGTTCAGTACAAATGTAGGTACTCGATGTACGAGTCGTTAAATATTTACGATCAGATACATGTAACCATTCCTGTTTGAAAATACATGAACGCATAGTCGTAAATAAGAAGAATGGTAATAATAATTATGCTCATCCTTATTATCATTTGTTTATTTATTTTTGTCTATCTTAATCAAAGGAAATATGTTTATTAGTTATGACAGCCATAAGAGCATTTTACACAGGTATGACTACGTATCTTAGGACAGCTTTGAATCGTTAATTCGCATAAGGTCAAACAATACGTCATTGGAAGGCGACTGCAATACACATTCTGAGGTCACGCAGGTTCATACAACACTCAGTCCGGCTGTGGGCGGAGCTTTAAAGCGATATCAGTATAGTATACAGATACAGCATAGCGATATATGTAGGGCTGTTAGGCTGTAGGGCTGTATCTGTATAGTAGGACACCATATTGCAGGATAAAACCGGATCACTATCCTAGTCAAGTCGAAGGAGAGATATGGCAAGCCGTTCTCGTCAAAACTATGTTTAAACCATTTTTCGAAAAATTTACACACTGAGAATTTAAAAAAAACACACTGAGATTAAAAAACTTAAAAACACACACTGAGAATTAAAAATTACACACTGAGATTTCATAAAGACGCACTGAGATTACAAAAAATGAAAAACACACACTGAGAATTGAAAATTACACACTGAGATGAAATAAACTGAAAAAACACACAGTGAGAATTGAAAATTACACACTGAGATTTCAAAAATACACACTGAGATTTGTATGCATATTACTTATGAATATTCATGAGATGAATAATTCAACAGATTAATATCTTGGTCAACCAAACTCTTGTCACATAAAAATATCATTCGGAACACCTCACGTTACTTTCGTATCTCCTCGTCGGTGTCATTTCCTGTCAAAAAATTTCCAGGAGGTGAAAAATATATACAGATGCATTAGAACTCTCGAGTTTCCTTATTATGTCGATCAACGATACAGAAGATTTAGGGGAATTCTTCACATCTTTATTGAATGTTTTTGAAAATACTAATCGTAACTTAAACAGACCTTGGACAGCTCACGACATAACCTTAATCGAAAACATCAGTCGTCGACTAGAAAGTTGTTTAGAGATATTAAATGTTATGCTTTCTGTGCTTGATCCGGGGTCAGATTTAAATCTAACTATTGAAACCCTATACTCAACTGGACATGATCTTTTTGGACAAGCAACACAAATGCTACATACTTTGAATATTGAAGAGGGGGTTAATCATGTTAATGATGAGGGCGAAGACGCTTTGCTGTTCGCAGAAACATCCACAGGACGACCAAAGTACAATTTAAATCAATCAATTATGTATTTATATGAAAGTGGGATGTCATGGAGCAGAATGGCAAGGTTACACAATATTTCTAAATCATTCTTAAGCTACATGTACATGTCCATGTACCTCATTTTATCATTTAAAATAATATAAACATGATAAAGGGGGTCTGATCCCGCTTATTGTTTTGTCAGATTCCTGTATACCCGCTTATCATTGTAGAAATAATGCTTGTAATTTCACGTGTCCCGCCCAACTTCATTTCACGCTTAATAATTTAACTGTCACCCTTACAAAAAATCGTCCAATCCCGCATCACGCTTAGACCCCAATGAGACCTACATGTACATTTTTTACTATATAAGCAGTATAAAAATAACATATGCTGCTCCTATATACTATAAGAAAGCAATAGTGGTGTGCACTTTAATAATTTCATTCAAACTGGTGATGAACCAGCTAAGCACCCACCTTTTTTGCATCAGTTGTAATCCCAAATAAAAAAAATGACATGGCAGTACATGTATATATATAATTAATCCCTTACTGTGTCGGTTACAAGCTATTTAGACTTATGTTAAACTGTTTTATAATCATGCTGACTCTAAATAAAGTTTATGTATTTATTTATTTACCAAAAAATAGGCTACTTGCAAACATTTGCTGCAAAATGCTTATGGAGGCTCGCGGGTATAAGAATTTCAGAAAAAAATTAACATTAATTTTTCATTACAAATTTTATTTATTACCTTAAGTAGTTGTTACTTTATCATATGGTACAAAAATCAATTTTTTGTGGCCCCAGGTGACATTTAAAACTTGGATATTATTGAAAAAGCTCCAAATTATCTCCCTTTGGTGCAAAACTGCCATTTTTTGACATTGAAATTGAAATATTTTTTTAACCCATCGGTGACCTATATTTTTTATTGCTGTTTTCGAATAAGCTGTACATAAGCTAAATAATTGTAAAATTTAAGCGATTTCTGTAATTTAGTTCTTTTTTTATTCCGATATTACCGCTTTTTCTCCTATTAGTTCAACAGAAAAAATGGACATTAACAAAAATGTATGCTTCTTTCGAAGGTGGATTGTGAGCGTAAATGAACGGTGACCCCATATTTTTATTTCATTTTTCTATTTACATGATTTAGTATAAGATAAATTTCATTTATAGAAAAATATAGAGAAATCCTATATTAAATAAAAAAATTGATTTAGACCCGCGAGCCCCGTTATGTTTGCAAGAATATTGCTGCTAGCTGCAAACATTAGTTTCATAGGATTTATCAGTTTGTTAGTTTTAAAATGCAATGAAGTACAAAAAAAACAAATACAATGTATGATGAAAGTATAACAAACACCAACTACATTGTACCAAAATACAGGCTCCTGACTTTTGACAGGCACATAGACATGAATGTGGTGGAGTTAATCATGTATGCCAACGCCTAAGCCCTTCTCCCTTTTCCTTGACTGGGGACAATGGTCCATCAGCATGCAATACTAAAGCCTTATAGCCTGAGATTGCTCTGGTGGTATTTATAGCACTAATAAATTGCTTTTTGTCCGTCCTTCCAGTCTTGTTAGCGCTCTCACATGTACAGTTCTTACCAGATTTTAATGAAAGTTATATCATAGGTTTATATCAGCAATGTCTTGGACGAGTTTGATCATCAGTGTCGATCAATTATTTTTAAAAGAGTTATGCACCTTGGAATCATTAACTATATGGAAAATTGCATCGTTAGCTTTCTCATGCATGTGTACAATTTTTGCCAAATTTTTATGAAACTTATACCACAGATTTATATCAGTAATATCTTGGACGAGTTTGAAAATCAGTGTCTATCAATCATTTTTAAAAGAATTATGCACCTTGGAAACATTAACTATATGGAAAATTGCACCATTAGCGCTCTCATGTGTACAATTCTTTCCAGAATTTTATGAAACTTATAACATAGGTTTATATCAGCAACATTCATGACATTGACGTGTTTGAAAATCAGTGTCGATCAATTATTTTTAAAAGAGTTATGCCCCTTGGAAATAATGATTATATGGAAAATTGCATTGCTAGCGCTCTCATGTGTACAATTCCTGCCAGAATTTTATGAAACTTATATCATAGGTTTATATCAGCAATGTCTTTGACATTTTCAAAAATAAGTGCACTGTAGTTATGCACCTTGGAAAAATTTATTATAACGGAAATCACATTGCATTTGCTCTAAATGCTTCATTTCTCTAATCATGCTAATTAAGATATTTATAAATTGTTATTAAGAACCAAAAAAACACTGTTTGTTTAGTTATTGGCCTTGGATAGATAAAATATGTGCAACGTGGGGGACATTGGAACTCTGTTTTTTTTTTATATTTTATTCATCCCTAGAGAGTCTTTCAATTATTGATGAAATAGGGACAAAATGCATAATATTGTTTAATTATAATATACCAACCTGAATATTATTACAGTTGTCTCCAAGTCTCATTGTCTACTATCAGAAGAAGGAGAGATGAGCTTGGTTTAGACCCCTCTAATATGCATAGATTTTCAAGAATCAGCAACAATGACTTGGACCAAGAAATTATCACAGCACTCCAATTCACACCTAATGCCGGAGAATCCTTTATACAAGGCAGTTTTAGGGGAAGAGGTAATAAGAATAATTGTATATATATAATTTTAAATCTACATATGTATTTGAATTGAACTGATATATATGGTATATAATTGTATAATAGTAATCAGTAGTTACAGATCAAGTTTGAGTTTCATTCTAGTTGATCCAATTTTTGACCTTATTACAACCATTGCACTTAGAAAATTTTATGCACTTTGTGGCATCAAGTGAGCGATTACAGACTCTTTTGAGCCTCTGGTTAACCTCACATATAAACCCAAAGGGTTATATGAGCTATTGCCATCACTTTGTTTCTGTCGTCCGTTTGTTAACTTTTTACATTTTAATATTCTCGTCTTCAATTCCACTGCAAAGTTGGCATGAATCATCCATAGGATTATATCTGATGACCTTGACCTTCAACCAACATGGCAACTGTTACTACATGTATATTAAAATAAAACATAGGTGTAAAATGCATATATTAGGCTTATTTTAACTATAATTCAATGAAAAATCTTTTCTGAAACCACTGGAACAATTGGATTAAGTGAAGCTTGACCCAGATAAACAGGTGAGAGGTCTTGGCTCCTCTTATGGAATACTGGATCAGCCTCTTTTGTGGCATCAACTTATGTCAAGAGCAGAACATTGTGGATTGCATTGGTTATAATAATTCTGAAACATTAAAACAACATGGGTAAAAGCTCAATACATTTAGATTTCACAATCTGGCATCAAAAGTATGAACAGCCATCATGCCTCCTATATATACATGTATATACTCTGAGTGTTACCATACTATTTTCTGATATATATACCATTTACATATATGTTTAGCGATCAAACCAAGAATTTTACTCATGTACCCATAATCCTAGAATACATGAATCAAGGGAGTGTTGCCTATGCATATCTTCTAATCAGTTTTATTAACTGTATTAAAACAATTTCAAAAGAAAATAGTCTTAAAGTCAATTGATTGTCCAGTAATTGATGGTAGATGATGAAATATACATGATATATGAGGAATATTTCAGTAAACAAAATTTAGCAAGAAAAAAATATATTTCTAGCCATTATTGTATGGTTCCCACTATATAAACTGGATGTCCCAGGTCTTCCAGCTGATACATGTGCATGTACAATGTATGTTTTCACTAGCCTTGTTTTCACTATAGCCTGAAAATGGAAGCTACTACACAAATGTAGATCAGCATGACAGACCACATTGGGACATTAGTAGCTCTGGACTCTTTGATCCTATTTGTGAACTAGACCACATCCCGAGGCATCAGGGTACAAACTCTAGTTCAATACCGTATACTTTATTCCACAAAACACTGATTCAAGAACAATGTATAATATTGTTACCAAGTATGGTACATTTGTAAGTGTAAACTGTGTTAAATGTATAGTATGTAAATGTCAGTAATAACAATGAACTTTGTTTATAGGAATTAGAATACAACGATGGCGATTAAGAGAAAGACTTAATGTAATTGACCCTGTTGGTAGAGCACTAAGAAAAAGAAGAGCAATTCAAAGACGTGTATACAATGTAGAAGGAATAAATCATCTCTGGTTAGTGAAATTTTTTAAAATGTAAATGTTAAATAATGATCAACAAGACAATTTTTTTAGGATGACCACTTTAAAAAAACCAAGTCACAGTGACCTATTTTTAAAAATCAGGTCACAGTGACCTATTTTTGTATCTTTTCCACATTTTTAATAAGTGTGATTCATACCTGTCAACTCACAGTATGAATATAAATGTACAGATTTGATTTTATCATATTATCATTTGCTGAATTAATAATTATTGTCCTAATAACAGCTAGAGCATGTTTATAGTTCAAATACCAATGTCCCTTTATCTATTCTACTTTTCAAAAAAGAAATTATGGTCTTCTTAAGCAAATATAGGCAGACATGTTTTTGACTTTGATGCAGCCTTATTCGCCTATTAATTAATTCCATAAATTTGACAGCTAAACACCAAACTATCAAACAACATTACATTCTGTAAGATCAACATATAAATGAGATAGCTGTACAGGTATATAAAAATCTAAGTTGATTTGAAAAAGTTATAAATTTTTTTAAAGGTGACCATTTGAATTTAGTTTAAACTTTAAATTGTAGCTTTTTTAACCTATTAACTTAAATCCATAAAAATGAAAGCAAAAAAAAAACCAAAGTAATAAATAGCCTGACATTCAGTAAGACCAATATAAAAATGATATAGCAGTAGAGTTTTATGAAAATGGAAGTTGATTTGAAAAATTTATGAAAAAATTTAAGGAGGACTATCTTGAAATAACCTAAAACTGAAAATTTGAGCTTTTTCTTAAAACCATAAGAATGACAGCAACACACCAAACTACCAAACAACTTGGCATTCTATAAGATCAATATATAAATGAAATATTGCTGTCCTATTAGTGCTGAAGACCAAATGACCAAATAACTAGAAGTCCTATCAAAAATAAAGTAAAAATAAATGTGTGTCCTTCTATTGACTATGTTTTGCACCAGTCCCAACCCACCAATAAATATTGACCGGTCCCTTACCGAATTACTTTTGACAAAATACAGATGGAGTTTGATAATGGGGTTGTGTGCCCTATTGTTTAAACCAGAGGCTCCCAATGAGCCTGTATTCGCTCATCTTGATTACAAGTGACCTCAACAAAAATTGAATCATTTTGGTCTTGGATGGAGGGTGGATCTATTGGACACAGTTTTTAAAGGAATTCATCTAAGGACCATCCA
The DNA here is from genome assembly GCF_963676685.1 of Mytilus edulis. Classification (NCBI taxonomy): domain Eukaryota; kingdom Metazoa; phylum Mollusca; class Bivalvia; order Mytilida; family Mytilidae; genus Mytilus; species Mytilus edulis. The sequence continues at coordinate 52,771,287 of NC_092354.1, forward strand.
GGCCAACTTCATTTTCAATTGACTCAGTAGTTTCAGAGGAAAACATTTGTAAATGAATTTTTTGTCAAAATATGCCTACCAGTAATTCCCTTAACCAACAAAAAATTGGCAACAGATTTAACAGACCATTTTTGTCTCGCCTGTGACAAATTGCTTTCCCACACCGATGCCATCAAATTTTATTGAAAGACCTTTGACAAGGCAGGTGTCGGCTAACCTTGACCTCATTTTTATGGTTCATTAACTCTGTACATTAAGGAAAAACTTGAGGTCAATTTTTTGTGTTTAAGTCAGTTTCTCAGTAAGTAGGCATGATAAGTCGACAGTATTTGGTATGTGAGAGCCTCTTCATCTGGTTATCTAGACATGCAGTCATGGAATGCCTTGCTTATGCTGAGAGTCATATTTTCACTAAATTTTAATGAATACATGAAGTATAACTTTATCTATAATAACTCAGTTTGCCCTGTGCTGGACTATGCATCACAACAATGCAATCTAGAAGCAGGTGACTCCCCCACTCCCTTGCATTACAGTAAATAGGATAACCAAGATGGCCATCACTGCTGTACTTAATTTAAAAAAGGTTGATAGTGGTATACCTCCTCCTCACATTTGAAAACTGTGTTGAACATGTACTGATTTAAGTGAAACTATAGCTACCAAGTCAAAATTTGAAAATGGTTTCTTGTTTGTATTCAGTTGAAAAATATAAGTAACCATTTTGAAAATTGGATTTTCCACAGAACTCTTTACAGATCTCTTTGATTAGGAATAGTAATATAACAATATGAAATAATTTATTTCCCTCAGTGTTGCTCTGAATAATATAAAAAAAATATTAAAATGACAAATTACAAAAAGTTGCAGAGTATGTAAGCAAACAAGATCTAAAAATATACCAAAACTTTGTAATAGATCAGATTAAGTATGCTTAAATAGTACACATTTTTGTATGGGGGCCAGCTGAAGCCTGCCTCTGGGTGCGTGATTTTCTCGCTCTGTTTGAGACCCATTGGTGGCCTTGTGCCGTTTTTTGCTCTTTGGTCAGGTTGTTGACTCTTTGACACATTCCCCATTTCCATTCTCAATTTTATTATTAAATATGTGCGCATGCAATTTGTGTGTAATTTTCAGTTTTCAGTGTGCAGTTTTCAATTCTCAGTGTTATTTACTGTTTATTTAATCTTAGTGTGTTTTTTTTTAAATCTCACTGTGTATATTCAATTCTCAGTGTGTGTTTTTTTTAAATCAAAGTGTGTAAATTTTCTTAAAATGGTTTAAATATAGTTTTGATGAGAACGGCTTGCCATACTATATAGTAGACTTGTAGGTGAACATCTTAGTTTAAAAAAATATTGACCCCTTCTGATATTACCAAAACTTAATTAAAAAAGTTGTCAAAATTGAATACACTTGCATTTCCTTTACTAAAATTTAAGGGTCACTGATGCTTTTTGGAACTTTATTTTATTGATTTAAAAGAAAAGTTCTTTATACAAAAACTAAACCTTTCACAATAAACAAAGGGTGAAACATGTTTCACTAGAACAGGTACCTAAAGTGATTTTATTATATCACATGATTCATGAGATTTTCTTTTTCTTTTCAGGCATGTTGATACAAACCATAAGCTAATAGCTTGGCGATTTGTGTTTCATGGATGTATTGATGGGAAAAGTCGTCTCATTACATATCTGAATATAGCAGATAACAACAAAAAAGACACAGCATTGACATTTTTCAGAATTGGTGTTAGTAAATATGGCTTGCCATCAAGAGTACGTGGAGACTGCGGAGTTGAAAACACAGATATTGCCAGATTTATGAACAATGAAAATGGAGATGGTAGGGGTAGTTTTATTACTGGTAGAAGTGTACATAATCAGAGGATAGAACGTTTGTGGTCCGACATTAACAGAACTGTAACAATGTATTATCAACACCTTTTCAGTCATATGGAAAATATTGAAGTATTGAACAGCAATATCGAGTTGCATGTGTATGCTTTACATTTTGTATATAGACCTAGAATTGAGAAATCTTGTGCTGAATTTGTTGTTCAGTGGAATAACCATTCACTACGAACTGAAAACAATATGTCACCAATGCAGATTTGGTATTCATTATGTGGTTATTCTATGGGTGATAGAATGACAGAGGTTGTAGTAGATATACAACAATATGGAATTGATTGGGAAGCCCCTCATGCAGCATTAAATCTCAACAACAATATAACAGTGCCAGAAAATTTGTTTACTTTATCGGATGAAGCCAGAATTTACCTTAATAATCAAGTGCAACCTTTAACAGATGATGGCAATCATGGCATTAATCATTTTGTGAATGTTGTTAGATATTTAGAGACCTTTTAAATTACAAGATGTATTTTGAACAGCATCCAGATTATTATTTGATGATAGTAAACAAGTAGATTTCTTTTTGTACTGTATTAATCTATTTTTACAAGTGTTAAAGGGCAATAACTCAACAAAAATACTCTAGTTAAACCCGAGAGCAGTATGACTATGTAAGTCCTAATATGGTAAAAAACAAGCATGCAAAGTTTCAAAGCCATCTTTTTATATGTTGTGTATTGGTTAATGGTAAGGTATAACCTTACCTCGACCTCATTTCATGGTTCATTGGTCATTGACATCTAGTGTTGGCCTTGTGAATAATGGTATACATCTTTCTGTCAGGTTGGTTTCATAACTACTGATTTACTCAATCCTTATGTACCAAATTTTGGTACTTACTTCATATGGTTGGGGCAAACACCTATTGTTTTTAGAGTCAAAGTTTATTTTAGATACCCTAAATATCTGTTATGATGATATTTGGTATGATTTATACACAATTTCTATGTATGTAATTCAAACTCTGCTTATGTCTTATGCATCAAACTTGGATACACACTTCATGCGGGTTGAGCAAAGAGAATGATTTTGGGTCAAAGGTCAAGGTCATATTCACTTTATTTCGAATTATTTAGTGAAAGAACATTATCTTTATAGCGGAAAATGACATTTTTTCTCACCTTTCCTTGTCAGTGAATACAAGGTTCCATACCACAAAAGGAAGGTTGAGATTGATTTTTGGGTTAAGGTCCCGACCGTTTAGAAATTAGGGGCCAAAAAACAAGGATTTTCTGGTTTCCGGACAATAACTGAGTATAAGTCTATGGATCTCTATGAAATTGTACCACAAGGTTCCATACCAAAAAAGGAAGGTTGGGATAAATTTTGGGGGTTATATGGCCCTAACCATTAAGAAATTAGGGGCCAAAAACAATACTTTTCAAGTATTTAATCACAGTCCAAATTCAGAGCTGTATCAAACTTGAATATTGTGTCCATGCTTGCCCAAACTGTTCAGGGTAAGACCTCTGGGGTCATATCAAGCTGCGCCCTGCAGAGCATTTTATTTCATTTTAAAGAAAATGTGACAGAAACATAAACTTTAAATGGCATTTTCAAACACTAATCAATATACATTAAAAAGTAAAAAAAACAAAAACATTGATGAACGATTTAGGCAAAACATTACAAGTGAGCGATTCAGGCTCTTCACAGCCTCATGTTATCACTAGTCTACCTGTATATCTGTTTCATGCAGATACTGAAGCTCAAACCTAAAAAAATGCTCCAGTTAATACTCCCGATAGTGCAGTCAATATCAAGAGTTTAAAAATTGTGTTTGTTCATGGTTACTATTTCACCCACAGGTATACACAGTCTAAAACAAGGCTGTTTTATAACTTTGATGCTAGGCAGGCAAAACATTTGTCTGTGATATCTATTTACGATCATTTTTTTTGGTTTCCCCACTGTAACTTCAGTGTGTCTCTACCTTTAGTCATCAAAATTTCCCACACTTAATATTTTGGAGGCAAATGGTAAAAAAATCAAGGTCATTACCACTAAAACCGATTTTACTCATTCTCTTGCTTTCTGTGCCATTACTTCAGTTGGGCTCAATCATTTACCATCAGACTATTACAGAAAGTATGCATCTTGGGTACTACTGAACAAACGTGCATCAACTTTCTTACTATGACCTATATTATACGGTTCAGCAAGTCTGGTTATGTTTTGGGTTCAGGTCCATTTCTTGGATACTATACATATAGCAATGAATGTCATCACTGGATACATGTTGGGGAATACTGAACATTCTTTCCATATAATGGCAAGTATGACCTACATGTTGGTTTGTATTCTAACCATTTCTAAGCAAGGCACCTGTCTTTCCCACTTTTAAGTCACACAATAATTTGTTGAGTATGACCTATATTTTATGCTTTAATTCATTTATGGCATTAAGGTCCATTTCTTGGAAAGCAAACATAATAAAAGTGGATACATGTTGGTTAGGTTCGGCATTGCGGCTAAGTTTTAACTGCGCTTCTGCAGTTTTGTAACAGATATTGTCCGACCTTTCAGGTATGCAGTTGGTTTTTTTAGCTTCTTTTGAAATGTCTATCTTGAACTTCAAAGCCAAGGATAAAATTTGTGTACCAAGAAGAATATTTGTACCAAACGTTGTTTTTGTTGTAAATCAACCATACCAAATCGATATCACAACCTACCAGAATTTACCCTTTAATGTTTTGCAAGTTGGCCATATATTATGTAATTTATTTGATTATGGTCACTTCCTGTTTATTTTCCTTGACTCTGCTGATACATGTAGCACACACAATTGTTGTGATCAACATTGGCAATGAGACCAATAAATTGATAGAAATGGAATATGATTTGAATTTTGTATGGCAAGCAGTTCAGGTGCAAAACTATTTGTACACCCTTTTTTCGAAATAAAATACAGATTTCAAAACCTAAAATAACACTGAGAAATCGAAATTATACATCGAGATTGAAAAAAATAAAAAACACACACTGAGAATTGATAATTACACACTGAGATTAATATGCAAATTACTTATGAATATTCATGAGATGAATAATTCAACAGATTAATATCTTGATCTCAAGAACTCTTGTCATAATGAATTGCGATTCCTTCAACCAACATTTGTAATAAATTTCAAGACTTTTAAACATCGCTCATATTCATAAGTTTGTTGCCTATAATTCAGATCATTACTATCAGTGTATCACAATTTTTTTTAAATCTCAGTGTGCTTTGCTGTAATTCTCAGTGTGTAAATTTTTCAATAATGGTTTAAACATAGTTTTGACGAGAACAGCTTGCCATGATTTGGTCTTGCTTGCTCACAGTTACTTGAGAAAATTGTAAGTCTACAACAAGGACTACACATTATAACAACACCATTTTCCCATGCATTTTTAAGGTAGGTTTACACTGCACTTTTATGGCAACTGTACTACATCGACAGGTGCATGATATGCTTACCATACAAAAATTCTGATTTGGTCTCATTTTTTGGTAGAGTTCTTGTATCTCTTTTCTTATGTACACTTGTACTGTCAGATATTTGAATAAGGAACCAATTTTAAAATTGTTTACAAGTCCCACATTAATTCAATAAACACTTTTTTGTGCATAAAAAGCAAGTTTTTAATTTCAAAAAATAAACTGGATACCAATACATAAAGAACACAAATTATATGGAAATAGTTTGATCTGATAGACAGCATCTCTTTTGATTGAATTGTCTATTTTCATTTTCACATTAAAACATATGTACATATTTTTACAACTCCCTACCTGTTTATATTGACCATTAACACTTTATTTAATGTGTAGGTCACATTGACCTACATTTTAAAAAAATTACAGAGCATCACCCAAGTAGTTGTGCTGAACCTTGAATCTTCACTGGTTACATAGAAAATAGCTATAAAATTGAACTATGAAAAAAATTTAAAATTGCCCTTTTTCAACATCCCCTCCAACTTACTGGGCCATATTTAATTTTGGACCACATCAAAAACACGAATCCGAGAGGACAATCCAAGGAATGTTCAGCAAAATTATGTTGAATTTGGCAGAGTGGTTCTGAAGATTAAAATTTAAAAAAATTAACTGACATATTCTAGACGACAGACACCAAGTGACGGTAAAAGCTCACCTGAGATCTTAAATAAGATCTGCAAACTAAATTTTACTAAGATTAAACAAGACTAGAATACTTGAACATAAAGTTGTAAAAATAATATTTGACAAAACAAATATAAGATTAAACAAGACTAGAATACTTGAACATAAAGTTGTAAAAATAATATTTGACAAAACAAATATAAGATTAAACGAGACTAGAATACTTGAACATAAAGTTGTAAAAATAATATTTGACAAAACAAATATAAGATTAAACGAGACTAGAATACTTGAACATAAAGTTGTAAAAATAATATTTGACAAAACAAATATAAGATTAAACGAGACTAGAATACTTGAACATAAAGTTGTAAAAATAATATTTGACAAAACAAATATAAGATTAACATAAAGTTGTAAAAATAATATTTGACAAAACAAATATAAGATTAAACGAGACTAGAATACTTGAACATAAAGTTGTAAAAATAATATTTGACAAAACAAATATAAGATTAAACGAGACTAGAATACTTGAACATAAAGTTGTAAAAATAATATTTGACAAAACAAATATAAGATTAAACGAGACTAGAATACTTGAACATAAAGTTGTAAAAATAATATTTGACAAAACAAATATAAGATTAAACAAGACTAGAATACTTGAACATAAAGTTGTAAAAATAATATTTGACAAAACAAATATAAGATTAAACGAGACTAGAATACTTGAACATAAAGTTGTAAAAATAATATTTGACAAAACAAATATAAGATTAAACGAGACTAGAATACTTGAACATAAAGTTTTAAAAATAATATTTGACAAAACAAATATAAGATTAAACAAGACTAGAATACTTGAACATAAAGTTGTAAAAATAATATTTGACAAAACAAATATAAGATTAAACAAGACTAGAATACTTGAACATAAAGTTGTAAAAATAATATTTGACAAAACAAATATAAGATTAAACAAGACTAGAATACTTGAACATAAAGTTGTAAAAATAATATTTGACAAAACAAATATATATATATTATATATAAACAAATACTTCATAAAAAAAAGTCTTTATGTTTTTAAAGTCAACATGAAGACTTATTATCAAACAAGATCTGGAATTTGTCATTCGTCACTAAAATAGTATAGCACTAAAACTATATAAGTTAATTGACCTTAACAAATAGGAATTGCACAGGAAAAGCATATGTAGGGCTATATGTAGCGGCAGCTTAATAAAAACACAGCAAGTCTTGATGTAAATGATAGAACACATGTAGTTTCAAATACACGTAGGACGTTGTAAATAGTTTGGACATCAGTCCTTTTAGCCCCCTTTATAGGTCAATCAAATTTGTTTGGAAAATCACAGGCAGTCTATTTCATTATGAATCTATAAAAGAAGAAAAACTTGAGCTAACATCTGACAATCTTCCTGTAAAGTTTCAGGGGTCTGGGATGAAAACTGTAGGAGAATTGATTACACAATTTATGTACCTACTTTTCCCCGCCCATCGATAAACAGGTTTTGAACTTTGTCCAGCCTGACCAAAAATATCATCAAAATCAGTATCAAAATAAATGATCCACATTGAAATAAGAACACACCCTTATTGGCCCCTTTGGCCCTCTTCTTTTGAAACAAGTGGGGTTACAATCTCAGTTTCAAATGTCATGCTTCATTTAGTGGCAAGGACCATTATGTTAAAAATTTCAGGAACATTTGTCTAGTACGACGAACACACCTATACAATAATAAAACCACAAATTTTGTTGCTGTCTTATAAAAATAATATATCACCACGCACAGTAAAGGCAATAGAAAAACATGTAAGGTGCACAACGATAAGAAATATATGTACACACGTAAAACAAATTGAGTATTTATATTGAAAAAAATGCCTGTAAACTTAATTCTACTAACATCAAACATGACTAAAATGAACTGCTTAAACCTCTATGCCAAGCCATTCTCGTCAAAACTATGTTGAAACTATGTTTAAGCCATTATTCAAAGAATTTAGTCACTGAGATTTAAAAAAAAATAAAAATGTGGATTTTGTGACATGTGGAGAACATGGCATTGTCCTTCCTGGGACAAATGTACTTATAGAGTATGTAATCAATGACAAGGAGAAAATCATTATGAAGCCAAAAAGTTTCTATGATAAGGCAAGGTCTGTTTTGAAGAGATACTGGAATGTAAAGCTGTCAACAGTGGATATGCCAGAGTGGTTGCAAGAGATGGAATACAACATTGATACTGACCAAGATGGCGGTGAATACAAATTTCTAGAATACGTAGCTAAAAGATGGTTTGGGAATCACAAATTTATATCGCAAATGGAAAATGAAAACTTCATCCTTATTATATTCATTAGTAGTGTGCATATAAATCTTAGTGTGCAATTTTCAATTCTCAGTGTGTGTTTTTCAGTTTATTTAATCTCAGTGTGTAATTTTTAATTTTCAATTCTCATTGTGTAAATTTTTGGAAAAATGGCGTAAACATAGTTTTGACAAGAATGGCTTCCCATAAACATCAATGCTTATGATGTAAATAAGTGATGCATCAAAAACAAAATATAAAATATTGCAAAAAACAACAAAACAACCTTCATATCAAATTTGGCCATTACTACTCATAAATGATTTGTATGATAAATATCTACTTTTAAATAAAAATGATATACAAAGAAATTCAATGTGGTCAGGGCATTACTTGCATCCAAAATTGACCAAAAAAAGTACAAATTCTTTTCATCATCAGATAAAATTATAAGAAGCAACTTTGGCTATATTGCAATTGTTTTGCCACTAAGTCATCTAAGTTCATTAAATGAAAAAAATAAATCTCTACAAGTGTATCATTAATTTTTGAAAGTTTTTCTTCAAAAATGTGAGTGAACAGATTAACTTTTTTAGTCAACAGTTCCCATTCATTTCTGTAATTGATAATTTTAAAATTCTACAACATTTGGATTGATTCATATCTGACTTGTGGCTAATGATGAAAAAATGAATAGGATTATTTTCATTTTATTTTATTTTAAGTTAAAGCTAATGTGTGGCCAAGAAATAGCATTATGCTAATATTTGTTTTGTTTATATTAGCTTAACATTTAATGTACAGTAATCTACAATGGTCTGAGCAACAATCACTGTTTATACATTAACATTTACTGAAAGTACCTCCATTCATCAACCCAACCAAAAAGTTACTTGCAAATACATACAGATTGGTATTTGCAGCATTTACAAACAACTGCAACTCATTTGAACAAGTCACTGCACATGGAAAGTATTGTGTATTGTCATGGTGAAATGTCACCGCAGGTTTTGGATGGAACCCAGTTGTGGGTATTCTGCTTGATCCTGTTGCAAAAACAAGGATATGTTTTGGCTCTAATTCTCTGATGAACTCATTCATTGTCGTTGTAAGAATAACATCTCCTTCTTTAAGGACTGTCTCCAGTTCATTGTCTAAATAAAAAAAAAATCTGTCACATGTAAGTCTAATTTTTGTCAATCACAGTTAAGAAGGTATGTATAAATCTTCCAATAATTGGGGGATTAAATTTGCAAAATTTTTAACACTTCTTGATTTCAATATATTTATCAATGGCAATGGCATCTGTCAACCTCAAAAGAAACACTAAATTAACCTCAATACATGATTAGGAATGTATATATAAATTTTCAATAGTATTGAATCAAATTTTGGAAAATTTCACTTTTATGTTTTGTATTTATGGCAACAGCATCAAATCTTGAAGGTCTTCACAAGTTTAGAACCATCAAATTTTGAAAAGATTGGATCAGTAGTTCTGGAGACCCCAAATGCAACAGCAGCCATAAATTTCCATGTAAATTTTGATGTCATTAAATGTATTCATTTATTAATACTGTTTTTCCCTTACTTAATATATAATACACGTATAAACTGCCTTGTATACCAACATATACTGGATAAATTGATATCACAAATATACTCTAAATTAATAATAATATTTGAGAAGAATTTTCTATTTAAGGGCATACAATACAGTTTTGATCCTGTATTTACAGTTTGATGAAAATTTGCATATAGGCTATTTTATGCCTGATTAAATCAAATCTGTAATAAAAAATATACCTTTATGTGCTACTTTTTGAGTTAAATGAGGTAGAAATTTTGTATATTTGCGGAAAATTTGGATTTGTGGCCTTATTTCCCTTTCGAAAGAAAAACATCACTTTTTTGTTTTAAAAGACAACACAATTTGTTTTTTGGTAAATAATAAGTAATTTCTGTATTTTATAAGTATCATAAAAAATTATGCATTTTTTATTCAGAAATAACTCATATTTATCAAATGGTCATGAATTGAGAAAAAAACGTAATTTTTTAATGTATATTTATCAATAATTAAAAAATTGAACTATTTACTGTTTTATAAAATTTGGTCCACATAATCTCTCTGCAAAATGAAACAAAATGTCATTTTAATGCACTCATTTTCAAATTAAATCAGTTTGAATGATAAAAATCAGTCGAAAAATGCATCTTTACCAATATGTTGCGAAAATAACATTTTACGTTAACAACGTCATTACCTCCCCTGTAACTGTATTGTATGCCCTTAAAAGTCTAGAAAAACATACCTTGAATTGATTCAACAAAATGATGAAAATTGACTAGCACCAATTCTTCGTGCTCTTTCTTCCTTGGATCATGGGAGAACCTTGGCTTCAGTAATGCCAAAAGGTCAGACGAATTGATTCTGACCTTTTTGTACTCGAACAGATCTCTTAGATTCTCCTTGATGACTAGTTTTAGTACCTGTAAATAACTATATAGTAAAACTAATTTGTCTTCAATTAAAACAAGCGAGATAGCAGTCATAGGGACTGCAAATCTCACTCATTCCACATATCTAAAGATTTTTTTGTCAATTATATAGTTTTTTATATCATTTCTTTTACCCCATAACTACTATATACACAAAACACATTATTAAACCCATAATATACCATATCCAAGCTTTGGAAGAAAACATGTCCTAAGAATTTGACCAATTTCAAATATTTAAATTTTGCCTTTTTTACCCCGATATTTACAAATTCTTTTTGGTTTTCCCTTATAATAATGTTAATACTTTATAAAACCTATGGCAAGCCGTTCTCGTCACAACTATGTTTAAACCCTTTTTTCGAAAAAAAATACACACTGAGACTTAAAAACCTAAAATAACACACTGAGAATTTGAAATTACACACTGAGATTTAAAAAAATAAAAAACACACACTGAGAATTCAAAATTACACATTGAGATTTTAAAAAGACACACTGAGATGAAATAAATTGAAAAATACACACTGAGATTAATATGCAAATTACTAATGAATATTCATGAGATGAATAATAGGTGAGAAAAAAAACTAATTTATCAATACATTTAACCTTACATCATATGTTTCCAGCCCCTTCTTCAAATCAGTGATCATTGAGCTGCATCTGAGTGTGGTCAGATAAGAGGCTGCAACTCCAATAAATTCCTCCTTATTATCCATTGTTACCCTCGACATTATTCCATCTATCTCTTCCCACCATCTATTTTTGTCAACTGCTTCTCTAACTTCATTGTCGCAAGTTGCATTTTCAACCTATACATAAAGTATTGAAGAGAGATAATATTTTAAAGGGATATACATAAACTATCATCTAATTGTACATGAAAGAGGTTACTACTGTAAATATTTGTCATTATGTTCACTCTTTGTCCTATCAAGTAATCCTATCTTTTATGATATCTGATCTAGTCAACTGACTAATGTCTGCATACAAATAACTTATTTGAGCACACCAAATAAAACTTTCATTTATCATCAAGATACATGAAATGTAAACAACTATTTCAATTGCAAGTGTTTTTTGGGGTATTTTTTTTTCAACTTAATTTACCAAAAAATATCACCTAGATTCCTTTTGGGTTCCACTTAAAAAAACTAGATAAAAAAGATGCCCCCTGAGGCCCTGCTGCATGCATATGAAAATAGGTTTGCAAGCATTAGATTCAGCAAACAGTGATGCAGAAGTACATCTTTAAATGGTTGTGTCTGTAAGGCATGTTTGATGCCCCCATCATAGTTGATTTATTCTATAAAGTAGAACATATACCGGTGATGTTGTTCCTTCTTAGCTTCACAACTCAAGTTTTTCAAAATTAAAAAGAGGTAACTTTAATATTCAAATGTCACATGATGAATTCTATTTTTCAAATGAACAATTATCAGTAATGCATATTTACACCTCTGTGGCTGTGTAATGACAAAGGCATATAGTGACAAAGTTCACCATCCTGACATTTGTGAAATTTTTTAAAAACAGAATCGAACAATATGCATGACGTTTGTAAATGTTCTAATACTCTACATAATACAAAAGTTCCAGCTTGAAAACTGTTGGAGTAAGCCGGACAAACCATGTTCTCTTTATGCAGTTAGTACAAAAAATTGACTACGTCCAAACTACCTGTCATTTTGACAATATTTCATGAAAATCATGTGGATCTGCACACCTCCATTATGTGAAATACCAGTGCAGAGGTATGGCAAGCCGTTCTCGTCAAAACTATGTTTAAACCATTTTTCGAAAAATTTACACACTGAGAATTACAACAAAGCACTCTGAGATTTAAAAACTTCAAACGCACATTGAGAATTGAGAATTACACACTGAGAATTGAAAATTACACACTGAGAATAAAAAATTACACACTGAGATTTCATAAAGACGCACTGAGATTACAAAAATGAAAAACGCACACTGAGAATTGAAAATTACACACTGAGATTTCATAAAGACGCACTGAGATTACAAAAATGAAAAACACACACTGAGAATTGAAAATTACACACTGAGATTTCAAAAAGACACACTGAGAATAAATAAACTGAAAACACACACTAAGAATTTGAAATTACACACTGAGAATTTAAAATTACACACTGAGATTTGTGCGCACTTTTTATGCGCACATATCTAATTAGCATACTTAATCTGAATCTATTACAAACTAAAACAACAAGGGGACAAAACTCGTTAGTCCTTCGATTTGGCCGTTCCAAATTATTAATAAAAAAAACTTTAGAAATACAAGAACAAGAAAAATACCTACTTACTCAGTTGTTACAAAATACAACCAAATGGTGAAAAACTTTATTAAAATTATAAGAAAACATTGGAACAATCTGCAAAAGAATGCAGTGAAATTTTTACTCAAGTGTCTAATATAGCATATAAACGTAACAAAAATATAAAAGATTAACTAGCGAAATCAGGGAAACAGTTGGAAGACTTTGAAAAGGGACACATGTTTAATTACTGGTAGTAATGATCTGAATTATAAGTAACAAACTTATGAATATGAGCGATGTTAAGTCTTGAAATTTATAACGAATGTTGGTTGAAGGAATCGCATTTCATTATAATGACAAGAGTTCTTGAGATCAAGATATAAATCTGTTGAATTATTCATCTCATGAATATTCATTAGTAATTTGCATATTAATCTCAGTGCGTATTTTTGAAATCTCAGTATGTAATTAACAATTCTCAGTGTGTGTTTTTCAATTTATTTCATCCAGTGTGTCTTTTTAAAATCTCAGTGTGTGATTTTGAATTCTCAGTATGTTTTTTATTTTTTTAAATCTCAGTGTGTAATTTCGATTTCTCAGTGTGTTATTTTAGGTTTTTAATTCTCAGTGTGTATTTTTTTTCGGAAAAATGGTTTAAACATAGTTTTGACGAGAACGGCTTGCCATACAGAGGTTTAATTGAAGCATTCAATGGCAGATAATTTTGTTAAGTGCTTTTTATGGGTTCAAAGAGGTTGGAGTTTATATAATTTCTGTTCTGTTGGTGATATACAAAGTTGTCAGTGGAATTATAGTTTAAATGCTGTTTGCTATTTAGTTAATATATAGTTAAAGGGGTAACTCTGCAAATTCTGGAAAATACTCCTCAATGGTATGTTTCCAGTAAAAAAATACAGTACAAAACAAATATAAGAAAATATGTAAAATGCAAAACAACTGATACAATAAATGCATTTTTCAAAGTTTCCAGCACAATTTAGCAAGTTGATTTATTTTCCAAACAGTGTTCATTATGTTTTGTTGATTTTTTTTTATCGTCAATATAAAAATTTATTATACCGTTGTTTTTCTAATCGGTTGAGGCATATGATAGAAAGATTTCATATTGGATGTATTACATTTGGCGTCTGTAAACTGTTCACTTTTTGAACTTCTACTTCAGACTCACTTACAAGGATCAATATATTAAACTGTTATTTTTACCATTGTTGAAGCATATGATAAAAAGATCATATCATGTCATTTTTCATATCAGATGTATTATAAGCCCTCGATCCTTCACCTCTTGGGCTGATAATACATCTGATAAATACATCTGATATGAAAAATGCCATGTATAATCTGATAATATATTGAGCGATTCATCTTAATAATTATTGTGATATTTCAAGTTTCAAATGAAATTGAAATGAAGTGGTTTGTCGATTTCAGTTTCGATCAAATTATTTTGAAGGAAACATGATTTAAATAACAAAAGAATTTATATATACATCAACTTGGTTGTTGTTGCTTATTAGAGATGATGTTTGAAATAATACGGAAAAACTCTTTTAGTATGAAATAACAAATTTATGAAAAAAATAAAATCTTTAAGATGTATATAATTATAAATTAATAAAAATGCAGGTATTTACATACAATGTTAAATAAACTTTTTAAAGTGAGTTTTGTTATTTCCCTGTCAAATGGGTTATGTAATAAGACCAGGTACCCCTAAGCCAGCTGCCCTGGACTGCTTAGGGTTCATGTATTTTAAAATAAAATATGTTGCTTATGTAAAAAAAAAAAAGAAAAAAAAGAAATGAAGTTTGAAACTAAATAAATTTGAAGTTCAATGAATTACTGTATCGTCCTAAATCTTGACCAATAGATGAAAAGTATATGGTAGTAGTTGTGATGACATAATTAGCTGATTTATTTAATTCTTAGTTTACTAACTGTAAATTGTGTTTGAATTTTGACTTTTATATTTTCTTTTGCCATTTCATTTATGTAAAATTGAGAATGGAAATGGGAAATGTATCAAAGAGACAACAACCGGACCATAGAAAAAACAACAGCAGAAGGTCACCAACAGGTCTTCCATGTAACGAGAAATTCCCGCAACCGGAGGCGTCCTTCAGCTAGCCCCTAAAAAAATATATACTAGTTCAGTGATTATGAATGCCATACTAATTTCCAAATTGTACACAAGAAACTAAAATCAAAATAACATGTTTTCATTTGCATGCTGTAATTGTGTTCACTTTGTTTGACGTTTGTTCAGTTTATTTACTTTTAGTAAAATATTTATTTTTTTTACGTTTGTTTCTATGAATGTAGGCCAACTGAAAATTTGACTATCCTACATCTTTACAAATTATTGTACCTCGTTTAGCTGTTGGTGATAGTATTCTTCTACCACATCATCAACCTGACTTATGACTGTTGAAGTTGCCACAATTGCATCCACCATTGAGGGAACAAATAGTGCAGGTGCTTCCGAACCCTGTATAATCCCTGTGGCCATCATAATACCCAAAGCTATATATTCCCCTCTTGCCTGGGCACCATAATTAGGGCGTAAAGTATATCCTCTATTACGGCAACCTTATAATAAATATAGATTTCAGTTAATTATATTTACACAGATCGATGATATTTACCGTTTTTTTTTTGGTGCAATTAAACATGAGGCTCTAATCACTGATCTGGTTTACAGTGGTAGAAGTCTGTTAAATATTACTAAATATATCAATATGGTATACATATAGAATGGGGAAAAAATTGAAATAAAAAGAAAGTACAGCCTGTAACATTCACTATAAAAATTAAATATCAAATATTTTAACACCACAAATATGGATCGGAGGAAGGATTGATTGATTGATTGTTGGTTGCTTAATGGCCAGTGGCAAATATTTCATGCATGTTCAGGACGATCTGAGAAAGGAACATTTTAAGCCATGCTTTGTTCAATTTGTCTTGGCGGTTCTGAAGAAAATGATTAAAATTCAATTTTTGCTAAAGGCTGTTCCCAGGGAAGGCAATTTTATTTAATCTCAGTAATTTTAAATTCTCAGTGTGTGTTTTTCATTTTTTTTTAATTTTAGTGTGTAATTTTAAAATCTCAGTGTGTTATTTTAGGTTTTTAAATCTCAAGTGTGGTTATTAATTCTCAGTGTGTAATTTTTTCGAAAAAAAGGGTTTAAACATAGTTTTGACGAGAACTGCTGGCCATAATATATATATAGGGTCAAACCTGTAACAAGACCACTGGACTCAATGACAGACTGCCAGAGAAGTCGGAAATATTCACGCCTGGGTCCCCCTGCATCAGCTGCATCCTCCACACTACCTTCATCTGATGTAAAACTGACCTAAAAATATAGATTTATATAATTGCAGATATTTCCTGTCCACTGCTTCAGAATAGATGCATTAGAAAGAAGTCCATTTTTAGAGATCTCACCTACTTTCCACAATAAAAGAAGGTCGGAGAACTATATTCTATACTGAATCACCCACAGATCAAACATGCCAAAGTAAAACCTTACTTTAAAATTCTTAAAGTTGTCAGGATAAAAATAAAGTATTACATAGGAACAGGATGGATTGACAGATTTCAAATTTTTATTGAAATTAACATCTATTCCTGACTTGCGGCGACCTGGATGCATCCGTAACTTAGATGTTTTTGTCAGAGTTTTCCCTTTTCAGTAGGTATAACATTCGAAGACATCATGACTTTTCTCCGCTGCCTAAGGATACAGTTTGAGTGATCTGAGTGAAAATGTGGAATCTCTGCGTTGTAAGAGGTATTCGTCAACAGAAAAATTTTGCAACTTCCAAATAATTTTTTATCAGAAATAAAACCTCGAATAATTTCATAGAGGTGCCAAATGTACAAATTATAACATGAAACTAAAAAGTTCAGCGTTTTCCAATTTCCTTCGGAATACTCTAATTTATGGTTTTGTTTGAAAGAAAAATTTCTGCTTGTCCCGAGGGTACATTGACTGCTACAAAAGACAACTCTTGGCAGGAAGAATGACCGCAAGTCAGAAATTAACTAACAAGTGTTAGCTCACTGGATGGGTCCTGTTTTCAAGATAATGACAAGGTGTTTGTATAATATTAAGATCTAGATTTCAGAAATTGAGTATTCCCAGTGGTTTCATAGAAGATTTATGAAAAAGTTAACTCATGGACAAAGGACAACAGAAAGTGATTGAAAAGCTCACCCTGGCTTTTAGGAAGGTAAAATAAAAACACATGTAGATAAAAGTGATCAATGTGTAGCTTTTGAGGTTTTTAAATCTCAGTGTGTCTTTTTGAAAATCTCTTGTGTTTTTGGAAGTTTCTTTATCTCAGTGTGTGTTTTGTATTCTTAGTGTGTATTTTTTGAGGTTTTGAAATCGTAGAGTTCTGTTGTTTTTTTGAAAGTTTTTTAATATTGAGCAGTTCAGTGTGTTTGTTTAAGTTTTTAATCTGTTTGGTTTTTTTAATTAAATTCTCAATGTTTGTTTTTGTTTTTAAATCTCAGCGTGTGTTTTTGAAGTTTTTAAATCTCAGCGTGTGTTTTTGAAGTTTTTAAATCTCAGTGTCTTTTTGAATTCTCAGTGTGGCATAACTTTTTGGAAATTTTGGTCCTCCATGCTCATCAACTTTGTACTTGATTTGGCCTTTTAACTTTTTGATTCGAGTGTCACTGAGTGTAACTGATGAGTCTTCTGTAGATGAAACATGGTCTGGCACATAAAATTATAATCCTGGAACCTTTGATTATCATTTGTAGTTTTTGAAATCTCAGCTTCGAAATTTTTTGAAAAATGGTTTTAAGAGCTTGCTTTACTGAAACCTTTTATATTATTTCACCAATCACCAATCTATGAATTTTATACCTTTAAAAGGCTAGCTTTCTTGACAAATGCATCCCTCTTGAAATACATCAGAGAAGATTTGAAAACTGTATTTCTGGATACAATGAGCCTTCTATCCACCCCAGATATTTTGCTATCTGCCCATGCTGATACAATACCCCTGACCTCTTCTGGTGTTCTACCCTGTACTTGTTCATACCTGTAATTAGTATATAATGTTTAATTCTGCATCTTCAAAGATCAATGAACCATGATGTTGAGGTCAGGGTCCATTCAAATGTCAATTACATTCTGCATCTCCATGCAAGGTTTTCTGTTACTTATTAGTTATTACATTATTTAAGAATACAGAAACTGATATAAAGTTTTCCACTTTTTGAAGTGTCAAGGCGACATTAATGTGATGATTCTGTAAGCAGCTTTAAATTGCATTCTCACACAATGATTTATTTATTTATCTATTCTTTGAGAATATAGATTTTTTTTTTTTGGGGGGGGGGGAGGGTTAAAATGTACTTAATTTATTACATCACCTGGTCTCATTATGTTAATGAACTACACACATGCCTTTTCATGTTACCATTAAATAGTTATTGGTCTACTTGGATCCTACTTTATACACAATTCATGGACGAATATTATTGGAAATTTTTTTTTTACAGCAAATTTTTTACCTTAGAATGAAAAGAAGCAGCACACTAAAAACAACAAGAATTGTAACATATTTTCAACAAAAATAATATTTTGCTTCCCTTAAATACAATTTTTTGGGGGACTGACTTCCATGACTTTGGAGGGAGACTTTATTTTGTAATGCAATAATGTATATAAGATATCTTATAAACTATAGGCGATATCTTAATATAATTACAGTTTAAGTAGATATCTTATAAACTAAACAAGATGTCTCAAGGACTTTTTAAGATATCCTATATAGTTTACAAGATATCTCCTAAAACTTTATAACACATCTCATTAAGATTATCAGATATCTAGTTTATGAGATATCTCTACAAACAACATATTTAAAAAGATATCTGATAAAGTTTATAAGATATATTATATACTTTATAAGATATCTCATAAACTTTCTTGATATCTTGAAAACTTAAGGAGATATCTTACAAACTATATAACAGAAAATAAAACACACTTTATTCCAGATACCCTAAGGATCGTTCAGTTCCAGTTTGACAACAGACGACAGACACCAAGTGATGGCAAAAGCTCATATTTCCCTGGAGGAAAGGTGAGCTAAAAATGCTGGACCAGTAAGTTCTCATCTCTTACCTTCAATTGTTCTATCAAAAAGTTTATTATGTTATTTACTTTCCATATGCTGACTCACGCTCTTCAGATTTTGAGGTTATAGTATATTCATCAACACTTTCTTGAATAGCTGTTTCAAGAGCCTCATCCTCATCCATTGCTCCTCTGAATAATAAAAATTCATCTGACATTTGAAATATACATGTATTACAATCATTCTTGACAAAAAAAACCAAATATTGAGAACATGAAGAATTTCCTCTTTTTCTCTATTTCTGTTACAGCCAACTAAGGATATATCTCTTCTGAAGATATTTCTATGACCTGAAATGTTGGTCATCAGGTACAAAAAGCGTCAATTTTGACGATTTTACGTACTTTCTCTTGACCCAGAAGACCCAGGGATGCTGGTAAAGCCTGCATGTAGAGTGGACCCTAGTTAATAAATTGACCCCAACCGTTGTTAGGTGGGATTGAATCTGATCTTGGTTCAGCAGTCTACAGAAGGTCATTTGGACCAAAAATACGGAATTTCACGATTTTTTTTCTGATTTTTGACTTCAAATGGACACGAAACTGGAAGTGGTAATTTCCTATGCGTATTTCAATAATAATAACGATTGGAAGTTATATGGCCATGAGTTTGCACTATTTTTGCAAGTTTTATGCCTCTGAACTTCCTGTGTAAGACACAGATGTGAAGCCCACCCCTCCAGAAAACTAAGTTTCAGCAGATTCAATTTTAGTCAGTATTTGTGCTCAAAATGCAACTTATACATGAGAAACATGAACATGGATAGCCTCAGGTTGACGGAACATGCACAACTTTTAAAATAATTTTCCTAAAGTGGTCTTCTAAAAGTATGGAACGACCTTGGAGCCAAATAAAGGTGGTCTGGGTACGCCCCTCATATGACGGTCACCGCATGGTAAGGGTTAAGGTTTATCAATATATACACCTATCATATAAAAATTTTGCAGATATATTTTTCTTCTGCAAGGAAAAACTTTCCTTAATGTATATATGTCATAGATAAATATGAAAACATAAGGCAACTACTGAAATGAAATTCCACTTCTCCCTACTTTATCCTAGTGGTAGACCACAATCCTAGATATTAAAAGCCCTGATTCTAAGTGTGTTTTTTTATGTCAGTATAATTTTTTCGACAAAAATTCATAGTCTCGCCTACTTTTGCTGTTAATCACAGGCTCAGCAAATATGAGGGAAAAGAATCAATAAAATTATTCCTGTTGATACTATCTTTTGATCGTAAAAAGCTTCTTTCCAAGTTTGGTAATCAAAGTGCTGTAAGCACTGTAGGCAGGCATACGTCGGGCATATAGGGCGTAGCTAGTAACCAAGAAGAAAGTCTGACTGCAAAAGTGGAAGGTCTCAGACCTCGGACCACCGCTAATTTGACCCCCTGCGTCCAAACTAAAAAAATACGAAAATTTCGTTTTCTAATTCAAAATTGCCCCCCCAACAGCGTGATCAATTGAACTAATATTAATAGACTTCTGACCTAGTTGACTACGTATTGACCACAAACAATATTCCTACGACTTTTGCAATTTGGGAAATCTTAACTACATGTCTTTAGAGATTTTCGGCGATTAAATATTTCATACATTTGTTCTTAGCCAAAAGCTCAAGGTAGAATAAATTACACAAGGATTCCTAATGTGCTCTACTTCCTATGTGCAACTTCAAAACTTTTGGGAAAATCGACTATCATTTAAGGTTTTTCTGGTCATAATTTTTGTAATCCAGAATGAAAAGTGTGAAAAAACTGTCCAATAAGTTATAAATAATATAGTAGCTAGCTAGATGATAACAATGGCACGTATTTCAGCATTTATTGGGTATAACACAAACCCAGGATGCTCCCATAAGGCATCTTAACTGCCTAAAAATCCAAGATAGTTTATGAATCTAATAAATGTTTTAAAAACTTCAACTGCAGACTGTATGTAATGTTAACTGGAAGAAAAACTAAGTCCATGTATAAGTAAAATACAGATACACAGGTACAAAATGTTAACAAGATTTCCTTCTAGATACTAGCTTTTGATCATAAAAAAGCTTATGTCCATGTTTGGTACAAATCCAAAATGGTATAGGAAAGTTATTAAAAAAAGATAAAACTTTAACCAAAGAGTGAATGTGTTGTTTCAGGGCAGAAAATCTAAGTCCATCTAAAAGAAAAATACTGAAAAAAATTGAAATTTATTTTTACAAAATTTACTTCTGGATACTATTTATTATCATAAACAAGCTTCTGTCCAAGTTTGGTAGAAATCAAGTATAGTTTAAGAAAGTTATTAAAATTTCAAAAACTGTAACCAGAGTGAATGTAATGTTTCCCAGCAGAAAAACTAAGTCCATTTATAAGTAAAAGGCGAAAAAAATGGAATTTTGTAAAAATCTGGATACTATCTTATGATCAGAAACAAACTTCTGTTCAAGTTTGGAACAAACTGAGGATAGTTTAAGAAAGTTATTCAAATTTTAAAAACTTTAACCAAGAGTAAATGTTATGTTTCCTGGCAGAAAAACTAAGTCTATTTTTAAGTCAAATACTGAAAAAAGGGAATTTTGTTTTTACAAAATTTACTTCTAGATACATGTACTATCTTATGATCATGAACAAGCTTCTGTCCAAGTTTGGTAGAAATCCAGAATAGTTTAAGAAAGTTATTAAAATTTTAAAAACTTTAACCACAGAGTGAATATTTGTGTACGCTGACGACGGAATGTAGGATCGCTATGTCTTGCTTTTTCGACTAAAGTCAAAGGCTCGAGAAAAATGGCTTAAATTCACTTTCATTTGGCCAAGTGGTTAGAGGAAAAAGAATAAAATGTACAAAGTTACAGATGGATGCCAAAATTCACTGGAGATTAAATTTACTAAGATGAATGGCAAGCCGTTCTCGTCAAAACTATGTTTAAACCATTTTTCGAAAAATTTACACACTGAGAATTACAAAAAAGCACACTGAGATTTAAAACTTCAATACGCACACTGAGAATTGAAAATTACACACTGAGAATTAAAAATTACACACTGAGATTTCATAAAGACGCACTGAGATTACAAAAATGAAAAATGCACACTGAGAATTGAATATTATACACTGAGAATTGAAAATTACACACTGAGATTTCAAAAAGAGACACTGAGAATAAATAAACTGAAAACACACACTGAGAATTTGAAATTACACACTGAGAATTTCAAATTACACACTGAGAATTTCAAATTACACACTGAGATTTTCATATTTGAGCTTTTTATGCGCACATATCTAATTAGCATACTTAATCTGAATCTATTACAAGCTTAAAACAACAAGGGGACAGAACTCGTTAGTCCTTCGATTTGGTTCCAAATTATTAATAAAAAAAACTTTAGAAATACAAGAACAAGAAAAATACCCACTTACTCTTATTACAAAATACAACCAAATAGTGAAAAACTTTATTAAAATTATAAGAAAACATTGGAACAATCTGCAAAAAGAATGCAGTGAAATTTTTACCCAAGTGTCTATTATAGCATATAAACGTAACAAAAATATAAAAGATGAACTAGCAAAATCAAGGAAACTGTTGGAAGACTTTTGAAAAGGTGTAGTAGAGTGATTTTTATGATCATTTTATATATTGTAAAAATCATCTATTTAATTACTATATTAATTATAAAAGCTTAATTACATATTTTGAATATTGTATATTCAGTTTAAATTATTACTTACAAACCTTATTTTTATGTATAGTAATATTCACGTTATTTTCTATGAATATTCATTAGGGATTTACTTGAATCATTGTATTTGATTGGCTGTTAATATTTTCGCGGTCAAGTTTAATTTCCTTTGTTTTGTACCTGTACATTTCCACGGGACGATAGCCATGACAGTCCATTGAATTTATGGTCTGATTATATTGACCACATATAGTTTACCTGTAAACCTTATATATTTTGGACAACATTATTACAGAATACTGTAAGTTACTTCTTTATTAACATTATTTGTATTTTTCACGTAAATGAGATTCTAGTAAAGTTTCTATTTTGTTTTGTAACGTTCTCCTCATATCGCATGTATGTAACACAAGTACACGAGATGTACATGATAGTATTTTATTAAGCTAGAAGTATATGATTTTATAATCTACGGTTTATTTGCCACGGTAGAATTGTATTGTTAATTTGCGTACATGACTATTTGATTATTGTCATGAATAGTCTATATTTTATAAATGACGGCTTATTAAGTGAAAGACAGAAAAGTGTTTCCATTTATATAAAGTAATAGTTTTGTAGTAAATATTTTTTATCAAGTACAAATATGAATGAGTAAAGAATATTTGTTACATTGTATATTTTTATAATTAAGAGTCCGAGTATTTATGTTCGTATTTTGGTTTCAGGACTCCATGTAATGTAATTATGTAGAACACATGATTGTGATGTGTATATGATGTGTCGTTAACCTTATCAGTAGTACAACTCACTCCACAAGTGGTAAGAGTATATTTATTTATAGTTTAACTTTGTTTATATTGTATTGTAAACATGAATTACCTCCCGTTAATTTGGAGCTTTTAATGAATCGATAATATTGACATCATAAGTCTTTATGATTATTATATTTGCAACTTTATGATTGTTGTATGATATTATGTAGTTAATTATTATACGTATTATATATTTTAATGAAGTCATTATTAATAAATGTAGATGTAACATTTATTATATACCGTTTGTTAGGTAAACCAGTATTGAATACAAATACACAGATACACGTAAATTACATATCACATTCCGATTTAGTGTATCGACAAAGGTCAAGCTATTGTAAAAGTACACGTGACACCCGATGTCAATTTCTTTGAATGTAAACACTGAACATTTTCTACTTGCAATACATTTTACTTGCTACTTAGTTAATAACAGATAAAGGTATTATTTATTATAATTCTGTATTATATAACCTGTGATATTCGTAAACGTATATATATTTATGTTATATGAAATAGCTTGTTATTTATATATGTTGTATTGCTATTTCAGACTTGTTATTTATATACTGGTACAATAAAGAATCAGAACCTTTAGCTCTCGTTAGGTGTTATTCATTAACGCATAGAAAACCACCTACTACAAATGGCGCCCACGTAGGGACATATTAGACATTCACTGAGTTAGATAGTATCTAGATTTTGAGAGTGTAGATATACATTGTTGATTATTTTTTAATATTGATTAAAAATTTCCATTTGATCATTTAGTGTGGTGGTGTTGACACTTATTAGATTGTTGCATTAATATTGAACTTGAATTAGGGTGAATGAATTGAATGTTTATAGGTACACTAGTCTACACCGTTAGCCATGTATGACCAACCGAATGAGCCATATTGCAACGCCAGGTATGACCAACACTACAATACCTACGACACTTTTGATCCACAGTACTATCCACCACGCAGAAAACGTCGTCGCCACCGAAGACGCAACAGACAACGTCCATACTGGGACCAGATAGAAGCTGAATACCAACCTGCTCCTACTCCGACTTATGTATCTCAACCATCCAGAGAACCTGTTATATGCTACAGATGTGGACAACCAGGCCACTATGCCTTTGCCTGCTGTGTTAGATTGGATCACACTAGAAAAGCTTGTAACTTTCAGCAGATGAACACTGAAGCTAAGATATACCAACAACGACAGTTATCAGGTGATACAGAAGGATTACTTGGTAGCCCTAATGAAGTCACAGTAGTCATCAATGGACTTCAAGCAGCAGCACTACTAGATACTGGTTCTACAGTCAGTACAGTTAGCCAGTCATTCCATCGACAGTACCTTGCTGACAGTCCTATTCAGACACTCAACCAGATACTTAACATCGAATGTGCAGATGGCCAGAACATGCCATACCTTGGTTACATCTCAGCAGATTTACAGTTACCAGGTACATCTACATCAGCAGATCCTCAGCCATGCTTACTGTTAGTCGTTCCAGACAGTTCTTACAACCAGCTTGTACCACTTCTACTGGGAACCAACGTTTTGACAGCAGCTATGACTGATGTAAAGCAACGATATGGATCACGTTTTCTACAAACAGCAGATCTACATACACCATGGTATATTACGTTTAGATGTCTCCTACTTAGAGATAAGGAACTACAGAAGAGATGCAACAGACTTGCCATCATTAAGAGTGCTGAAGGAAAGACTATCCGTATACCACCTAACAAAGATGTCGTTCTACAGGGATACATGGACCATGAACTACCATACCATCCAGTTTGTGGACTCCTACAGTCAACTGATAGAGCAGCAATACCATCAGACTTAGATATAGCTCCATCATTAGTATCATATCAGTATAGAAACAACAGCATCATACCAGTACATATCAGCAATGTAACTACCAGAACAGTGACAGTTTCGCCAAATGCCATCCTTTGCGAACTTCAACCTGTTTCAGTCACCGACATTGATGTACCAGACACCTACGAACAAGATGCATGGAATGAATCTACATTTCCAGATACACTTACTGATGATCAACTACGTAAAGCCAGAGAACTACTACATCAATTCAGAGATGTATTCAGCACTTCAGATACTGATATAGGCCACATTACCGCCGTACAGCATAAGATAGAACTGAAAGATGAAACACCATTCAAACAACGACACCGGCGTATTCCACCTGCCTTATTCGACGAAGTTAGAACACACCTTCAACAACTACTTACTGCTGGGATCATTCGTCGTTCACATTCGCCTTGGTCATCGAATGTTGTATTGGTTAGGAAGAAAGACAACAAGCTCAGAATGTGTGTAGATTATAGACAACTGAACCAGCTGACGATTAAAGACTCATATGCTCTTCCTAGAAGCGAAGAAATCCTTGACGCCTTGGGAGGAAACAACTACTATACCGTCATGGACATGAAGAGTGGTTATCACCAAGTAGAGGTAGAAGAGACACACAAGGCTAGAACAGCATTTACAGTCGGCCCTCTTGGTTTCTACGAGTTTAACAGACTCCCGTTTGGCCTCGTAAACAGTCCAGCAACTTACCAACGTCTCATGGAACAGATACTTGGAGATCTTCACCTAGATATATGCTTTATATACCTTGACGACTTGATCATCTTTTCGGAGACGTATGAAGAACATCTTGAAAGGTTACAGATGGTACTACAACGACTAAGAGAACACAACTTGAAACTTTCGCCCAAGAAATGTGCATTCTTCAAAGACAAAGTCAAGTACATCGGTCACATTGTCTCTAAAGATGGTATTTCACCCGATCCAGATAAACTAGAGAAAGTTATCAACTGGCCTCGACCAACAACGCCAGAAGAGGTACGTCGCTTCCTTGGTTTTGTCGGCTATTACCGCAAGTTTGTCAAAGATTTCTCCAAGATAGCAAGACCGCTCACAGATTTGATGCCTGTACCAAAGAAGTCCAGTAAGCGAAAACTTAAGAAGCCAACAGTAACATCATGGTTTTGGGACAAGCCACAAGAAGATGCCTTCCAGAAGCTCAAAAGTCAACTAGCGATGCCACCAGTTCTTGGTTATCCACGTTACAAGGAACCTTTTGAATTACATACAGACGCATCTATGCTTGGTCTTGGAGCAATACTGTACCAAACACAAGAAGGAAAGAAAAGAGCCATAGCCTATGCCAGCAGAGGACTTAGCAAGACTGAGAGGAACTACCCAGTCCATAAGTTAGAATTCCTTGCTCTGAAATGGTCAGTAACAGAGAAATTTCATGATTACCTTTATGGCAACACATTTACCGTGGTTACAGACAACAACCCACTTACCTACGTTTTAACAACAGCGAAGCTTGATGCCACTGGACATCGTTGGATAGCAAGTTTGTCATCATACAACTTTAACATCGTCTACCGACCTGGTGTCAACAACGCTGATGCAGATGCACTTTCCAGACTTCCAGAACTGCTTGGTCGTACCAACACCTCCAACATTAGTACAGATTCTGTGAAAGCCATTTGTCAGTTACAGCATGCACAACCATATGTTCAGACGTTATCAATGACAACATCTAAAGCCACTGATGATCCATACTTACCATCACAACATCTAGTTAACATCAAGATGGAACAGAAGAAAGATACTTACCTTAAAGATTGGATATATTGGGTTGATGAACATCGCAAGCCACGAAAAGAACAGCTAGAACGTTCACCATGGAACACTTGGTTTTTGAACAACTACGACAAGTTGAAAATGATCGATGGCGTACTCTACCGTATTATCCAGGACAATGGGGAACAACATAAACAAATGGTATTACCTGAAGACTGCATTTCCAAAGTATTAACAGCATTACATGATGAGATGGGACATCAAGGCAGAGACAAAACAGTATCATTGGTTAGAGATCGTTTTGTTTGGTTTGGAATGAATCGAGATGTTGACAACTGGATATCGAACTGCGACAGATGTATTCGACGGAAGCAACCTGCAAGTCATAGAGCACCACTTATCAGCATTGAGACGACACAACCTCTTGAGTTAGTTTGTATGGACTATCTCTCACTTGAAAGATCTACAGGTGGATTTGAGAACATACTAGTAATAACAGACCACTTCACTCGATATGCCTTGGCAATACCAACTAGAAACCAGACAGCAAGAACAACTGCAGATGCATTCTTCAACAACTTTGTCGTCCACTATGGTTTGCCAGAAAGAATACATTCCGATCAAGGTGCCAACTTTGGATCCAAAATAATTAAGGAATTATGCAACATCACTGGTATGACTAAGTCAAGAACAACACCGTATCATCCAATGGGTAATGGCATCACCGAGCGTTTCAACAGGACATTACTTGGTATGCTTGGAACATTAGAGAACGTCCAGAAGAAAGATTGGAAGTCGCATGTTGCTGGTCTTGTCCATGCTTACAATTGCACTCGTCAAACATCAACTGGATTCTCTCCATATTTCTTGATGTTCGGAAGACAACCAAAACTACCTATCGACATCGCTTTTGGAATTGGAGATGAAGCTGAACCTATTACCACAACTAAGTATGCAGAGGAAATGCAAGAAAGACTACGCAAAGCATATGATACAGCAACAAGGAACATCTTTGCTGCCCAGAAACGACAGAAGACACACTACGACCAGAAAGTAAAAGGAGCTGTGCTGAAACCGGGAGATAGAGTTTTAGTCAAGACTCTAGCTTTTGATGGAAAGCACAAGTTAGCAGATAGGTGGGAAGATGACCCGTACTGTATAATTAGTCAGCCTAATTGTGGAATACCAGTATACGTGGTTCAGAAAGAGAATAAAGAAGGAAGAAAGAGGACTCTACATAGGAATCTGTTCTTGCCTATTGGAGATCTGCCAAAGGAGATTATTGATAAAGAAAAGAAACGTCCTGCGCCCAGGCAAAGAAGAAAGAAGCAGCCTGAGGAACCGACGAAATCTGAAGGGAACAGTGAGAACAGGACCACTGATGAAGTATCAGATGAGGAGTCGGAGCAGGAGTATGGATATTATATACTTGATCAGGATACACAGGACAACACTAACAGTGATGTACCAGTTGTGGACCTACAAGAAGAAGGAACTCTTGGTTTCACTGGTGACGGCCATGATGGAGCTGAGAGTAGTGATCAGCAGGGAACTGGTTTAGGAGGGGACGCTCTTCCTGTGGACATTAATACAGCTGCAGAACCAAACCCTGTGAGTGATGAGGAACCTGAAGAAGCGACTGCTCAGACTACCGAAGAAAACACTTCTATTGATCAAGATGAGAGTGCGCCAACAGACTTATCACATGAAGAGGCAGACGAACCCACCATAGCTCCGGAACAACAACAAAGAAGAAGACGTATATTACCGACACCACCACGAGACCCACCAGTAGCAACTAGACCTCAGAGAGAAAGGAAACCACCGAAATACCTGGAGGACTATGTTGTATCCAAGCAGGCTACTACTATCCAACAGCCTGATTGGTTAATGAGGATTCACTGGTTGGAGTCTGAAGCAAGAAAAGGAAGATTTAAAGGTTTAGAGATGGAGTTGTCAAGAACCATCCTCGACATCATGCGAACTGGTTAATGGTTTGCCGAGGACGTCAACATTCAGTGAAGGGGGAAACAGACGGGAATGACGTGGAAGTCATTTTCCTACAGCGGGGAGAATGTAGTAGAGTGATTTTTATGATCATTTTATATATTGTAAAAATCATCTATTTAATTACTATATTAATTATAAAAGCTTAATTACATATTTTGAATATTGTATATTCAGTTTAAATTATTACTTACAAACCTTATTTTTATGTATAGTAATATTCACGTTATTTTCTATGAATATTCATTAGGGATTTACTTGAATCATTGTATTTGATTGGCTGTTAATATTTTCGCGGTCAAGTTTAATTTCCTTTGTTTTGTACCTGTACATTTCCACGGGACGATAGCCATGACAGTCCATTGAATTTATGGTCTGATTATATTGACCACATATAGTTTACCTGTAAACCTTATATATTTTGGACAACATTATTACAGAATACTGTAAGTTACTTCTTTATTAACATTATTTGTATTTTTCACGTAAATGAGATTCTAGTAAAGTTTCTATTTTGTTTTGTAACGTTCTCCTCATATCGCATGTATGTAACACAAGTACACGAGATGTACATGATAGTATTTTATTAAGCTAGAAGTATATGATTTTATAATCTACGGTTTATTTGCCACGGTAGAATTGTATTGTTAATTTGCGTACATGACTATTTGATTATTGTCATGAATAGTCTATATTTTATAAATGACGGCTTATTAAGTGAAAGACAGAAAAGTGTTTCCATTTATATAAAGTAATAGTTTTGTAGTAAATAGTTTTTATCAAGTACAAATATGAATGAGTAAAGAATATTTGTTACATTGTATATTTTTATAATTAAGAGTCCGAGTATTTATGTTCGTATTTTGGTTTCAGGACTCCATGTAATGTAATTATGTAGAACACATGATTGTGATGTGTATATGATGTGTCGTTAACCTTATCAGTAGTACAACTCACTCCACAAGTGGTAAGAGTATATTTATTTATAGTTTAACTTTGTTTATATTGTATTGTAAACATGAATTACCTCCCGTTAATTTGGAGCTTTTAATGAATCGATAATATTGACATCATAAGTCTTTATGATTATTATATTTGCAACTTTATGATTGTTGTATGTAGTTAATTATTATACGTATTATATATTTTAATGAAGTCATTATTAATAAATGTAGATGTAACATTTATTATATACCGTTTGTTAGGTAAACCAGTATTGAATACAAATACACAGATACACGTAAATTACATATCACATTCCGATTTAGTGTATCGACAAAGGTCAAGCTATTGTAAAAGTACACGTGACACCCGATGTCAATTTCTTTGAATGTAAACACTGAACATTTTCTACTTGCAATACATTTTACTTGCTACTTAGTTAATAACAGATAAAGGTATTATTTATTATAATTCTGTATTATATAACCTGTGATATTCGTAAACGTATATATATTTATGTTATATGAAATAGCTTGTTATTTATATATGTTGTATTGCTATTTCAGACTTGTTATTTATATACTGGTACAATAAAGAATCAGAACCTTTAGCTCTCGTTAGGTGTTATTCATTAACGCATAGAAAACCACCTACTACAAAGGGACCCATGTTTAATTACTGGTAGTAGTAATGATCTGAATTACATTGAATTATAGGCAACAAACTTATGAATATGAGCGATGTTAAGTCTTGAAATTTAATACGAATGTTGGTTGAAGGAATCGCATTTCATTATAATGACAAGAGTTCTTGAGATCAAGATATTAATCTGTTGAATTATTCATCTCATGAATATTCATTAGAAATTTGCATATTAATCTCAGTGTGTATTGTTGAAATCTCAGTGTGTAATTAACAATTTTCAGTGTGTTTTTCAATTTATTTCATCTCAGTGTGTCTTTTTAAAATCTCAGTGTGTAATTTTGAATTCTCAGTGTGTGTTTTTTATTTTTTTAAATCTCAGTGTGTAATTTCGATTTCTCAGTGTGTTCTTTTGGGTTTTTAAATCTCAGTGTGTATTTTTGTCGAAAAAAGGGTTTAAACATAGTTTTGACGAGAACGGCTTGCCATAAAGATGGAACTTAAAATTACAAAATGAGATTTGTGCTGTATTATCTGGTGCATTGTTTTATTATGTGTATTTTTGCTTCAGATTGTTTGAAACATTTTTCACAAGAAGGAATTTCATAAATTACAAGAAATCACCCAGATAATATCCATCTGTTAATGACTTTTTTGAAATTGGAAATGAAATGAAAAAGCAATACAGAAAGACTGTTAATATTAAGAATACATACACCATTTTCATGTAAAGATCATCAAGTTGTGTAATATTACATGCATCTGTTCTGTCACTTATATTAGGTCTGCTATCCTTAAATGACATGCTCTCAGTTCCTTCAGAGTTTGGCCTAAATTAAAAAAATTCTAATTATATCAGTTTTATATTTAAAAATTTCAGAGATATACATGAATAAACACATAAAAACATTGCACATAGTATACAGTACATGAGTCAAGTATAAGAACAGTGTTTAGATTTTTTGTTCTTTATTTGCTATGAAGGCTTCAACAATACTGTGAAATCATTATATTCGTGGTATAACATTTTTCACTGATTTCTGGATCATATTACACAAAAAGAATTGAATGAATAACTGCGACCCTTGGTTGGTAAAATGTCTACCCTATAGACGATAGCTTATGGAAACCTTATAGATGATAGCTTGTGACATTATAGCATTTGTCATTATTATACCCCCCTTTTAAAAGCAGAGGTATATATAGTGATGGGGAAGTCCATCCTTCTGTTCTTTCGTCTGGTACAATATGTTTCACTTTGTATCTGCAACTCCTCCATAACCACTTATCAGAATGAATTGAAACTTTTTTTTTTTGGCCTTATCATACCTTTTACAACAGGTTTGTTAAATACGGTCAAATGATTCTTGAAAAGATAACAATGTGAATAAAAGGACAGCAGACACAATGTAATGACACCAGCTTACATGACCTAACTAAAGAAAAAAAAAAGCAAATTAATTATTTACTTGAGATGTTTTTTTGGAGGATGCAAATCTGGAAGATCCATTGTCTTTTGTTCCTTTGAACATGTATCTTGACGTTTTTTTGGTGGATGCAAATCTGGAAGATCCAATGTCTCTTTTTCTACAGTGCATGTATCTTGACGTTTTTTTGGAGGATGCAAATCTGGAAGATCCAATGTCTCTTTTTCTACAGTACATGTATCATCTTCCTTAAAGAAATGTAATAAAAACTAGAATAAGGTGATTTAGTGCTCACAGATACCCAACCTGCACCCTTCTTAAGAGCAAGTGATTGATTATATAATTTATGTTTAAAGTACAATTTAATACATGTTTGAAAATGCCATTTTATGTTTCTATTTGTCAGTTTCTGCCAAAAAACTAAGAAAGACAGAACCAGATACTCTGCAGGGCGCAGCTTTATACGACCACAGAGGTCGAACCCTGACCAGTTGAGACAAGTATAGACACAACATTTAAGCTTGATACAGTTCTGAATTTGGATTGTGATTAAATAGTTGACACAACATAGGTTTCTGACACAGAATGAATGCGGTCTAAGAACTTTATTTTTCGAGATATAACCCAAAAACTGGATTTGACCCCATGTTCTATTTTAGCAACAGGGGCCATGTTTGTTGATGGATCCAATCACCTGATACAATTTATAAACTCAAACCCAGAGGAACATTCAGTTAAGGTTTGTTAGTATTTGACCTAGTAGTTTCACAGGAGAAGATTTAAAAAATAGTTGACCTTCATTTAGTTGTCAGTAACAACATATTAAAATTTTAAAAGCTTTGGTTGAACAGTTCATGAGTTAATGCACGGACAACATTTGATTGCCACCCGCCCGCCGCACATCCCCAAATCAATAACCGACATTTTTGTCACAAAAATCCGGTTAAAAAGAAGATATGGTATGATTGCCAATGAGACAACTATCCACAAAAGACCAAAATGACACAAACATTAACAACTGTAGGTCACCGTATGACCTTCAACAATGAGCAAAGCCCATACCCCATAGTCAGATATAAAAGGCCCCAATAAGACAATGTAAAACAATTCAAACGAGAAAACTAATGTCCTTATTTATGTAAAAAAATGAACGAAAAACAAATATGTACATGTAACACATAAACAAACGACAACCACTGAATTACAGGCTCCTGACTTGGGACAGGCACATACATAAATAATGTGGCGGGGTTAAACATGTTAGTGGGATCCCAACCCTCCCCCTAACCTGGGACAGTGGTATAACAGTACAACAGAAGAACGAACAATAAAAAACAGTTGAAAAAGGCTTAACTCATCAGATGGACAAAAATATAAGTGAACGTGGCCGGGTACTTATAGTTATACATCCCGACACAAAAAGACACAATTAACAGATCTGAGAGTACTCTCAGTTATCTGACAGCTAGTTCAAAAAAACTATGTGCATATTAAACAAAAGACACAGATGGATTCATGTAAAATTGTGTTTTGGTGATGGTGATCATGTGTTTGTAGATCTTACTTTACTGAACATTCTTGCTTCTTACAATTATCTCAATTGATAATGAGCTTGGCCCATTAGTTACAGAGGAAAATATTTTGTTAAAATTTACAAAATTATTAACCAGGTGCTCCGCAGGGCCCAGCTTTATACGACCCCAGTGGTTGAACCCTGAATAGTTGGGGCAAATTTGGTCATAATATTCAAGCTTGATTCTGTCTGAATTTGGATTGTGATCAAAATTTTGACATAATAAAGGTTTTTGTCACAAAATTAATGTGGTCAAA
This sequence comes from Mytilus edulis, assembly GCF_963676685.1. Lineage (NCBI taxonomy): Eukaryota > Metazoa > Mollusca > Bivalvia > Mytilida > Mytilidae > Mytilus > Mytilus edulis. The sequence continues at coordinate 52,805,598 of NC_092354.1, forward strand.
GATCTAACAAATCTTGTGCACAATACTGTGCAATTGAATATTTCTTCTTGAAACTTCTTTGAAAAAAAAGGAAGCCATTCAAAAAATGGTAAACAAAAAATCCCCCCCAAAAAACTTTTTGAACCACCCTTGGAGCAATAACCCTTAAACTCAATCCCATGCTTTCCATTGCAGTTTTGAACCTTGTAGTACAATTTCAGAGAGATCCATACACTTTAACGCAAGTTATTTTCATGATTGTTTGGAAACTAGAAACATGCTTCTTTTTGGCCCCTAATTCCTACATATTTTGGGCAATTAACCCAAAACTTAATCCCAGCCTCCCCTTTGTTACACTGTGGCACAATTTCAGAGAGATCCATACAATTGAACATAAGTTATTGTCTTGAAACTAGAAAAAAGCTTGTTTTGACCCCTTTTTGGCCCTTAATTCCTAAACTTTGGCTCCATAACCCCTAAAATGAATCCAAACCGTCTACTTGTGGTTTTAAACATTGCTGTATGATTTTAGAGCAATTGAAATACTTCTACAAGTTATTCTCCTACACCTAGAAAAATGCTAGTTTTGGGCCCCTTTTCGGCCCCTAATTCCTAATCGGTTGGGACCTACATCCCCAAAATCAATCCCAACCTTCCTCCTTGGGGTATTGAATCTTCTGAAAAAATTTCATGAAAATCTATTCACTTAAACTAAAGTTATTATCTGGAAATCAATGTGTCTTCAGACGACGACGACGCAGACAACATCATACCAATATACAATCCCAAAAAATGTTTGGGGTCGTATAAAAATTGACTATAAAGGGCAAAAACTCCTTAAAGGGGTCAACTCACTTTTATGGTCATGTTGACTTATTTGTGGATCTTACTTTGCTGAATATTATTGCTGTTTACAGTTTAAATCTATCTATAATCATATTCAAGATAATAACCAGAGGAGAAGATTTTTATAAAAGATAACTAAGATTTACAAAAAATGGTTTAAAATTGACTATAAAGGGCAATAACTCCTAAAGGGGTCAAATGACCATTTTGGTCGTGTTGACTTATTTGTAAATTTTACTTTGCTGAACATTATTGCTGTCTACATTTTATCTCTATCTATAATATTATTCAAAATAATAACCAACAAGAGTGCACATGCTGAAATGTCTCGCCTTCTATACTAATCATTGATATTATGTTGATAGTCCTAAGTATAAAGCTTTAATTTATTATAACTGTCTCATAAACTTAACATTAACCAAGATAACTAAACAAAAACCAATGAACCTTGAAAATGCGGTCAAGGTCAGATGAACCATACCAGGCAGACATGTACAGCGAACAATGCTTCTATACAACATATATAGCTGACCTATTACTTATAGTTTAAGAAAAATAGACCAAAACACAAAAAGTTAACACTGTGCAATACACCGTGAAAATGAGGTCATGGTCAAAAGAAACCTGCGCTACTGACATAAAGATCATAAAATATTTCCATACACCAAATATAGTTGACCTAAGGCATATAGTATTAGATCAAAAGAATACATGCCAGGCAGACAGGTACATGCTGTACCTGTCTGCCTGGCATGGTTCATCTGACCTGGACCTTGTTAAATTAAATGGTTTGAACCCATTCAGTGGTTCTCTAGAAGATGGGTCAGGTGAGCTAAAAATAAAACTGCAGAACCCAATTGAATGGAAAAGAGGAGTGAAGTACCCAAAAGACCCTATCCTTATCTTGACCTCAGCTGAGGTACATGAACAAATGAATTAAGTAAACTTACCTCAAGAAGTTGCTTCGACGGTTGTAAATAAATAGTCTTCCTACAGAAAATCTGGTGTATAATCTGGCCATCCATATTCCCTCCACTAATATGGGGCTTAACCAAGGAATTACCGCAAGGTAACATGATTTCAAGTCTGAAATTTATAAATTATATGATTATTTCTGTTATTGTCTTTAATATCCCTGTGCAAAGGATAAATATCATATGGATTTTTTTTATGATATGCATTTTTTAAGTCATTTAAAAGCTTCATTATTGGCTTAACTTTTAGAAAATCTAAGAGGGATCGCAAATCCTCAAGTGAAGTACAAGTTGACACCTCTGATCAGCTAACCTCATATTAAAACCTTTTTGTGAGTGCAATGTTAGAACTTGGTTAATTTAATATTTATAAAGTCATGACCATGACCTGACCTTCTGTCACCTCAAAATCAATAGAAATATTCCTCTCATGGTTGGCCAAAAAAACAGTCAATACTATTGACCATGTCAGCGGTAAATACTGGTAAATTGAAATTTTAAGAAGACATTACTATAAAAACCCGCCCCTACCTGATCAAAAACATTACATTTACATGTTTTAGTATTGAAGTAATGATATATTGAAGGTTAAAAGTCAATATTAGTCTTTTAGGACTAAATTCAAAATAAACGACAATTCCCGAAATGTTTATCTCCTGGGTTTATGTTGATGAAACATATTTCTCTGTTGCAATCAATTTTCTTTTAAGCTTGGTTGTCTTTTATTACATTATTCTGATAGTATAGAAATTAGTCAAATTACCAAAAGTTTTTTTTAATACCAATCAGCCTTTAGAGGAAGGCTTTATGATGCATTGTCGTTTATGTACAAAATTTTATACTAATAAATTTCAAAATCCTGTTTTTAATTTAAAATCAGTAAAATGAATACACATTAATAAAAAAACATTGTAATACTAATGTAACATTAGAACAACGTTCACAAGCTCTTAATAATTAAAAGCAAATTACTAAATAAACATTGCTAAAGGGTCACTATTATCTGAGATTATGAGAGAGATAACAAAAAAGTTCTAAAGTGCTGAACGTATAGGCTAAAAATTATGGAAAGGGCAAAAATTAGAGTATGAAAGCTAATAATATGAATAAAGTGGTAAATGACTAGTTTTTAGATGTTTAGTCTATTTCTAGACTTTTTTAGCGGCGTTCTAGCTATTTGGTTTTTCTAGTGATACTGACCCTGCTTTGTACAAGCCGGATCTTTAACATGCTAGCCCATAAGGTAACAGTTTGCAGGAAGACATGTCACCCTTGGCCTACCCAGACACATAATTCTGACTCCAGGCCGACTAGACTGACTAGTGCTGTCCCCTGGCCCTTTGCTCAAGGGACAGATAAAGACTAATCTCTACAGTGGAACTTTTAAGTTTCTGTAACATATTTCCAGTATTAACAACTGTATCCAATTTCGCAATAGGATTTATGATGATTGTCTATAGCACGCTGTTCTCATCAAAACTATGTTTAACCCTTTCGCCGATGAGTCCCGGTTTACCGAGATTCACGCTTCAGACTGCTGACGATGAGTCCCGTTTTACCGGGATCGGAATACATCTTTTTTATTTTCCGCTCAAAACAGTGCAAACATGAGTTATCTTTCTTTGATGGATACCCGGATGAAAGTGTAAACATGGCGGTTCCGTTTGTTGAAAACCGTGTCAAAATCAGAGGAAATTTACGGAATTTACGAGAATTTGAAATGAGGGAACATTTTTGGGGAATGAATATGGAAAAATTAAGCCAAACTAGTATACGTTTTTGACATAAAATGTCGTTTTATGTACAAAACACTTGGAATGGACATCGTTCTGTGTGAGGAATTTGTACAGCCTCACAATTTTTTTCAAAATTTTGCAGTTTTGGGTTAAAAAATTACGATTTGGGGTCAAAGAGCAGAATTTTGAGAATTTCACTTCAATAATGCCGAAAAATTGAAAATTAGAATATTTTATGAGGAAAAAATTATCAAAACATAAAAAAAACTGTGAACATAGTGTTAGTGAATGAAATAAATACACAAATAACTACAAACAAAGTTTTCATTGACATTTATTATGAAGATCTCCCACTTGAGTAAAAGTAGCCAGGGAAGCCATCGTCTCAGAGTAGCTTCTGTCTGGGCAGCAATCGGTGAAAGGGTTAAGCCATTTTTCGAAAAATTTCCACACTGAGATTTAAAAAAAAACACACTGAGATTAAAAAACTTATTAAAAAAACTTAAAAACACACACTGAGAAATTAAAATTACGTACTGAGAATTAAAAATTACACACTGAGAATTTAAAATTACACACCGAGATGAAATAAACTGAAAAACACACACTGAGAATTGAAAATTACACACTGAGATTTTTGCGCACATTTTATGCGCACAAATCTCAGTGGGTAATTTTCAATTCTCAGTGTGTATTTTTGAAATCTCAGTGTGTAATTTAAATTTTCAGTGAGTAATTTTAATTTCTCAGTACGTTATTTTAATATCTCAGTGTGTGTTTTTAAGTTTTTTAATCTCAGTGTGTAAATTTTTCAAAAAATGGGTAAAACATAGTTTTGACGAGAACGGCTTGCCATAATTGTCTCCTTCAATGTACATGGATCAAATTTAGTTTATTTTCAATGATTTGTATAAGTATATCTAAATAATAATTCATGTTCCTTATTATCAATATTATGTGCATTCAACTTTTATGTATCTAGGGACATACATGTATCTCCTGTGAAAGTTTGGTTCATATCCTATATATATATACATATGTATTATGGAATCGAAATAAGTTTCTATTTATAGTAAATGGTGATAATGATTCTTTTGGTACCAACCCCGACAAAATGGACCTCATGACAACTATATCTAACTCAGTGACTTTATAAACATAGCTTAATAACAAGGTCCAGTAATGGGAGACTTTCTACATGTACATGATGTATACTCACTTGACTGTTTGTGGAAGGAAACTGAAGGCTGAGTAGAACGATGCCATCACTTCCTCCTCTTCCCAGTCTTTTTCAAATATCATAGCTGCCATAACATGGCCATTTTGGTGGAGTTTTTCTTTTCTGCTTTGTTTTGGTAGGCTTGAATTAGGCCCTGCCAGAAGAACCACCTCCTTCATGAACACACCTTTTGACTTCTTACTATAAATGAAATGTCACTTGTATATTCTTCATTCCAGCTATGATAAAATAGTCCCCTTACTACATCTTTGGCACAAAAGACAACATTACAGGACTACTTAATCCACAAATATTGCATTTTTTTTCAGGTATAAAATTAATTAGGTCTTGATCGATGAATATTTTATTTAAATTTATCAAAATCAAAATATGTTTAAAATCAAACCCTCCTAATTCATAAGCATGAGGTGGATTACCATTACTTACAAAAATGTATTGCCAATAAAGAAAGTTTTTTTTTTCCTCAACCTAATTCTGATGGCTCTGTAATATTGCTGATCTCTATAAGAATAATTTTTCCTTTCTTAATTTTAGGATCTGAAATAAAATACGGACAGATTTTTCCCCAGTATGTGGCCATGTGTGTCAGTGATTTGCAATTTGCTCCCATGAAACGTTATTTGTAGCTTTTAATTTAAAAATATTAAAGTTCTAATAATACTCACATCTAAGTGTGATTATCAATTCTCAGTTTATTTAGTCTGTCTAAAAAATTTTGGAATATTGGCTTAAATATAGTTTTGATGAGAACGGCTTGCCATACATTTAATTACGACAGAAAATGACCATTACTTTTTCAAATCAAGTGGGATTTTCTTCAATTTCATAACACTTTAAAGCTATTTCATTAGGTACTGTTCTTAAAAATGGCAAATTTTATTTTTATTAAGATTTTTTGCTCTCAAATGTTATAAACTTTATAATCAATATATGTGAAAAAAAATAGTTTTTTCAGTTGGGATTAAATTCATGTAGTTGACTTTAAAAACTTCCTTTAACTGTTTCAAATCATCTGGGATTGTCATAAAACTTGACAGGTATCTACCTTGTATACTGTTCTTACAAAATTGTTAAATCTGTTTTTCATGTAAATTTATCAGTGTCAAAGTTTATGCTTTAGAAAAAAAAAAGAATCTTCAGTTGGGAATAAATTGAGATACCAATAGTCAACTTCGAGAGATTCTACATGTATATCTTTTTTAAAATGACCCAAGATTATTCATAAAATTGGACCATTATGTCATGTCTATACTGTTCTTACAAAATGCCAAATTCTAATTAGTTTGGAGATCTACCGTGTTGAAAAAAGGCAAATTATATAATTGTTTTCAGTAAATCATGATTGTCAATGTTAGAAATTGTCATTTTTTTTTTTAATCTTAAGATTGTTACATACTCAATACAAATCATTGTGCTTACTTTACATCAGATATGATAATTTAAGTTAAATACAAATGGAATTTAAGCCTTATTTGATAAGAAACAAATATTGTTACAAAAAATTGCTGAAATAGTTATTGTCCCACATGGACATGATGAATAACAAGAGTGTACACGCTGAAATGTCTCGCAAGTTTTACTAACCATGATTGGTTACAAGTATCACATACACTTTATATTATCAATGATCCATGGAAATGAGGTCAAGGTCATATAAACCAAGGCAGACATACATGTTCACCTTACAATCAATCCATGCATCAAATATACTTGACCTTATTGCATATTGTATCGAAGAAGCAGACAAACAGGAAAACTTAACACTGACCAATGAACCATGAAAATGAGGTCAAGGTCAGAAGAACCCTGCCAAACAGACATGTACACCTTACAATTATTCCATACACCAAACATAGTTGACCTATTGCTTATAGTATTAGAAAAATCAAAGAGCTGATAGCTCTGAAGTGGAAGAAGGTGAATAAAAGGTAACTTGAATTACCATAAAAGCAGCCCCACTTACCCAGGCTGCTTTGTTCCATTATCGTTAAAATGTATTTTTTTTCTTCAAACAAGAAAAGGTCATAAGTACATGGATTTCCCATCCATACAATCATTTTCTATGTTCAGTTGACTATGAAAATTAGGTAAAATCTTTAATTTGGCAGTAATTAAGAAGATCATATCAAGAGGAACACATGTGTACTAAGTTTCAAGTTGATTGGATTTCAACTTCATCAAAAACTATACCTCGACCATAAACTTTATAACCAGAAGCAGGACGGACGTACAGACTAGAAAACATATTGCCCATAAATGGAGCATAAAAATAGTAAGACTTGTTACATACCTGCCAACTTTTGAAAGTTCCCATAGTTGCACATATTGTACGTTGACTTCTAACCAGTTGTAAACAAATTTAATATATAAACTTCAATTTAATCCTTGAAAGGAGGTCTAAATTAATAAAATAATTTATAAATTTTAATTTTTTTATTTGTCCAAAATCATTTAAATTCATTTAATCAACATCCTTTTATGATTATTTGATTAAAATATTAATCATTTATAGTCTTTTTACCATTTACATTTTTAAAAGCAAAATAACTGAAAACAGGATAAAACAAAGGGAAGTAACAAAAAAGTATTTCAATATTCCCAATACACATCGTTTTGATAACACAATGGCAGTTAGCCGTAGGTAAACATCGTTGATTACCAGTATGTTTGACACCCAAGCTGTCAAGTGAAGCCATATAATTATACATCTTCTTTGATGTTCAGGTAAAATTTAACACAGGTGTCAATTACACCCGTACAGTAGTAAGAAATGATCAAATATGGCGTCTGAAAAATTTCATACACGGGAGTTTTTTCTCCTAAACGGGAGGTTTACATGTATGTTACGAAGGGCATCTAATTCACATGACAAAGGAAACCCATGAATAAAGATAACACTTTATATATCCTTTTTATTTATATAAAAATAAAATCTTCTTGTCTGCAGGATTGCAAATTCGTAACTTCAAGGGCGAACTTGTAAACAGGGCGAGTTGTACCGATACCAAATTCACGCATGCGTAATACAAATATCTACAGTTAAAACATCCTGTTACAAGTAAACAAATTACTTTCATGTGGATAAGATGAAATCTAATAATTTACATAAATAAAAGGGTCATATTTACGCTAGTGATTGTTTTACAATCATAATTTACAAATTAAATGATTCAGATGCCCAATCATGTGTAAAAATCGGTGTCAGGAATCTAAGTTGTTTTGAAATTGTAATACACGAAATGAATGCGGCATACAGAGACTCAAAGCCAATGGTCGGCCCCTTAAGTCTTCAGAAGACTTGACGTCTTCTTCCACTAACAAACCAAAACTCAAAAACTTACCTTTGACCATTGAACGATGAAAATGAGGTCAAGGACAAATGACACCTGCCAGACTGACATTTATCCCTTACAATCATTCCATACACCACATAATAGCTGACCTACTGCTTGTAGTATCTGAGAAACAGACCTAATCATGTAACTTTAACCTTAATCACTGATCCATGAAATGAGGCTGAGGTCAGGTGAACCCTGTCTGAAGGACATGTTTACATTGCAAGGAACCAATATACCAATTATAGTTACATGTATCCCATTACTCAAAAGTGAGAAATTTACATAACAAAAATACTATAAAATTTTTTCAAGCAGTCGCTGAACCATGAAAATGAGGTCAAGGACATTGGACATATGACAGACAGAAACTTCGTAACATAAGGTATCTGCATACAAAGTATGATGCATCCAGGTCTTCAACCTTCTGAAATATAAAGCTTTATCTATATACAAATAGTTAACGCAGCTGCCGCCGGATAGTAATACCTATGTCTCACTTTCTGTGACTTTCGTCACAGGCGAGACAAAAATGAGGTTGAGTCCCCCATTAACAGCATATGATTATCATTAACAGAAAAAGTTCCTGCCCCAACACTATTCTTAGTAAATAATGATTTTGCCCTGCCAAATATATACATTTGTGTACAGCAATAAATTGAATGTATTTGCCCTTCCTCATGATCACAGGCCCATCTCTCAGATAAACATTGAATGGTCCTTAATAAAACAGTCAATGTCCCATGCAAATTTAAGTTGAAAAAAATTTGGTTCCCATTGAATTTTTGCACAGGCCCATCTCTCAGATAAACATATTGAATGGTCCTTAATAAAACAGTCAATGTCCCATGCAAATTTAAGTTGAAAAAAATGTGGTTCCCATTGAAAAGCTTCATTATTGGCTTAACTTTTAGAAAATCTAAGAGGGATCGCAAATCCTCAAGTGAAGTACAAGTTGACACCTCTGATCAGCTAACCTCATATTAAAACCTTTTTGTGAGTGCAATGTTAGAACTTGGTTAATTTAATATTTATAAAGTCATGACCATGACCTGACCTTCTGTCACCTCAAAATCAATAGAAATATTCCTCTCATGGTTGGCCAAAAAAACAGTCAATACTATTGACCATGTCAGCGGTAAATACTGGTAAATTGAAATTTTAAGAAGACATTACTATAAAAACCCGCCCCTACCTGATCAAAAACATTACATTTACATGTTTTAGTATTGAAGTAATGATATATTGAAGGTTAAAAGTCAATATTAGTCTTTTAGGACTAAATTCAAAATAAACGACAATTCCCGAAATGTTTATCTCCTGGGTTTATGTTGATGAAACATATTTCTCTGTTGCAATCAATTTTCTTTTAAGCTTGGTTGTCTTTTATTACATTATTCTGATAGTATAGAAATTAGTCAAATTACCAAAAGTTTTTTTTAATACCAATCAGCCTTTAGAGGAAGGCTTTATGATGCATTGTCGTTTATGTACAAAATTTTATACTAATAAATTTCAAAATCCTGTTTTTAATTTAAAATCAGTAAAATGAATACACATTAATAAAAAAACATTGTAATACTAATGTAACATTAGAACAACGTTCACAAGCTCTTAATAATTAAAAGCAAATTACTAAATAAACATTGCTAAAGGGTCACTATTATCTGAGATTATGAGAGAGATAACAAAAAAGTTCTAAAGTGCTGAACGTATAGGCTAAAAATTATGGAAAGGGCAAAAATTAGAGTATGAAAGCTAATAATATGAATAAAGTGGTAAATGACTAGTTTTTAGATGTTTAGTCTATTTCTAGACTTTTTTAGCGGCGTTCTAGCTATTTGGTTTTTCTAGTGATACTGACCCTGCTTTGTACAAGCCGGATCTTTAACATGCTAGCCCATAAGGTAACAGTTTGCAGGAAGACATGTCACCCTTGGCCTACCCAGACACATAATTCTGACTCCAGGCCGACTAGACTGACTAGTGCTGTCCCCTGGCCCTTTGCTCAAGGGACAGATAAAGACTAATCTCTACAGTGGAACTTTTAAGTTTCTGTAACATATTTCCAGTATTAACAACTGTATCCAATTTCGCAATAGGATTTATGATGATTGTCTATAGCACGCTGTTCTCATCAAAACTATGTTTAACCCTTTCGCCGATGAGTCCCGGTTTACCGAGATTCACGCTTCAGACTGCTGACGATGAGTCCCGTTTTACCGGGATCGGAATACATCTTTTTTATTTTCCGCTCAAAACAGTGCAAACATGAGTTATCTTTCTTTGATGGATACCCGGATGAAAGTGTAAACATGGCGGTTCCGTTTGTTGAAAACCGTGTCAAAATCAGAGGAAATTTACGGAATTTACGAGAATTTGAAATGAGGGAACATTTTTGGGGAATGAATATGGAAAAATTAAGCCAAACTAGTATACGTTTTTGACATAAAATGTCGTTTTATGTACAAAACACTTGGAATGGACATCGTTCTGTGTGAGGAATTTGTACAGCCTCACAATTTTTTTCAAAATTTTGCAGTTTTGGGTTAAAAAATTACGATTTGGGGTCAAAGAGCAGAATTTTGAGAATTTCACTTCAATAATGCCGAAAAATTGAAAATTAGAATATTTTATGAGGAAAAAATTATCAAAACATAAAAAAAACTGTGAACATAGTGTTAGTGAATGAAATAAATACACAAATAACTACAAACAAAGTTTTCATTGACATTTATTATGAAGATCTCCCACTTGAGTAAAAGTAGCCAGGGAAGCCATCGTCTCAGAGTAGCTTCTGTCTGGGCAGCAATCGGTGAAAGGGTTAAGCCATTTTTCGAAAAATTTCCACACTGAGATTTAAAAAAAAACACACTGAGATTAAAAAACTTATTAAAAAAACTTAAAAACACACACTGAGAAATTAAAATTACGTACTGAGAATTAAAAATTACACACTGAGAATTTAAAATTACACACCGAGATGAAATAAACTGAAAAACACACACTGAGAATTGAAAATTACACACTGAGATTTTTGCGCACATTTTATGCGCACAAATCTCAGTGGGTAATTTTCAATTCTCAGTGTGTATTTTTGAAATCTCAGTGTGTAATTTAAATTTTCAGTGAGTAATTTTAATTTCTCAGTACGTTATTTTAATATCTCAGTGTGTGTTTTTAAGTTTTTTAATCTCAGTGTGTAAATTTTTCAAAAAATGGGTAAAACATAGTTTTGACGAGAACGGCTTGCCATAATTGTCTCCTTCAATGTACATGGATCAAATTTAGTTTATTTTCAATGATTTGTATAAGTATATCTAAATAATAATTCATGTTCCTTATTATCAATATTATGTGCATTCAACTTTTATGTATCTAGGGACATACATGTATCTCCTGTGAAAGTTTGGTTCATATCCTATATATATATACATATGTATTATGGAATCGAAATAAGTTTCTATTTATAGTAAATGGTGATAATGATTCTTTTGGTACCAACCCCGACAAAATGGACCTCATGACAACTATATCTAACTCAGTGACTTTATAAACATAGCTTAATAACAAGGTCCAGTAATGGGAGACTTTCTACATGTACATGATGTATACTCACTTGACTGTTTGTGGAAGGAAACTGAAGGCTGAGTAGAACGATGCCATCACTTCCTCCTCTTCCCAGTCTTTTTCAAATATCATAGCTGCCATAACATGGCCATTTTGGTGGAGTTTTTCTTTTCTGCTTTGTTTTGGTAGGCTTGAATTAGGCCCTGCCAGAAGAACCACCTCCTTCATGAACACACCTTTTGACTTCTTACTATAAATGAAATGTCACTTGTATATTCTTCATTCCAGCTATGATAAAATAGTCCCCTTACTACATCTTTGGCACAAAAGACAACATTACAGGACTACTTAATCCACAAATATTGCATTTTTATTCAGGTATAAAATTAATTAGGTCTTGATCGATGAATATTTTATTTAAATTTATCAAAATCAAAATATGTTTAAAATCAAACCCTCCTAATTCATAAGCATGAGGTGGATTACCATTACTTACAAAAATGTATTGCCAATAAAGAAAGTTTTTTTTTTCCTCAACCTAATTCTGATGGCTCTGTAATATTGCTGATCTCTATAAGAATAATTTTTCCTTTCTTAATTTTAGGATCTGAAATAAAATACGGACAGATTTTTCCCCAGTATGTGGCCATGTGTGTCAGTGATTTGCAATTTGCTCCCATGAAACGTTATTTGTAGCTTTTAATTTAAAAATATTAAAGTTCTAATAATACTCACATCTAAGTGTGATTATCAATTCTCAGTTTATTTAGTCTGTCTAAAAAATTTTGGAATATTGGCTTAAATATAGTTTTGATGAGAACGGCTTGCCATACATTTAATTACGACAGAAAATGACCATTACTTTTTCAAATCAAGTGGGATTTTCTTCAATTTCATAACACTTTAAAGCTATTTCATTAGGTACTGTTCTTAAAAATGGCAAATTTTATTTTTATTAAGATTTTTTGCTCTCAAATGTTATAAACTTTATAATCAATATATGTGAAAAAAAATAGTTTTTTCAGTTGGGATTAAATTCATGTAGTTGACTTTAAAAACTTCCTTTAACTGTTTCAAATCATCTGGGATTGTCATAAAACTTGACAGGTATCTACCTTGTATACTGTTCTTACAAAATTGTTAAATCTGTTTTTCATGTAAATTTATCAGTGTCAAAGTTTATGCTTTAGAAAAAAAAAAGAATCTTCAGTTGGGAATAAATTGAGATACCAATAGTCAACTTCGAGAGATTCTACATGTATATCTTTTTTAAAATGACCCAAGATTATTCATAAAATTGGACCATTATGTCATGTCTATACTGTTCTTACAAAATGCCAAATTCTAATTAGTTTGGAGATCTACCGTGTTGAAAAAAGGCAAATTATATAATTGTTTTCAGTAAATCATGATTGTCAATGTTAGAAATTGTCATTTTTTTTTTAATCTTAAGATTGTTACATACTCAATACAAATCATTGTGCTTACTTTACATCAGATATGATAATTTAAGTTAAATACAAATGGAATTTAAGCCTTATTTGATAAGAAACAAATATTGTTACAAAAAATTGCTGAAATAGTTATTGTCCCACATGGACATGATGAATAACAAGAGTGTACACGCTGAAATGTCTCGCAAGTTTTACTAACCATGATTGGTTACAAGTATCACATACACTTTATATTATCAATGATCCATGGAAATGAGGTCAAGGTCATATAAACCAAGGCAGACATACATGTTCACCTTACAATCAATCCATGCATCAAATATACTTGACCTTATTGCATATTGTATCGAAGAAGCAGACAAACAGGAAAACTTAACACTGACCAATGAACCATGAAAATGAGGTCAAGGTCAGAAGAACCCTGCCAAACAGACATGTACACCTTACAATTATTCCATACACCAAACATAGTTGACCTATTGCTTATAGTATTAGAAAAATCAAAGAGCTGATAGCTCTGAAGTGGAAGAAGGTGAATAAAAGGTAACTTGAATTACCATAAAAGCAGCCCCACTTACCCAGGCTGCTTTGTTCCATTATCGTTAAAATGTATTTTTTTTCTTCAAACAAGAAAAGGTCATAAGTACATGGATTTCCCATCCATACAATCATTTTCTATGTTCAGTTGACTATGAAAATTAGGTAAAATCTTTAATTTGGCAGTAATTAAGAAGATCATATCAAGAGGAACACATGTGTACTAAGTTTCAAGTTGATTGGATTTCAACTTCATCAAAAACTATACCTCGACCATAAACTTTATAACCAGAAGCAGGACGGACGTACAGACTAGAAAACATATTGCCCATAAATGGAGCATAAAAATAGTAAGACTTGTTACATACCTGCCAACTTTTGAAAGTTCCCATAGTTGCACATATTGTACGTTGACTTCTAACCAGTTGTAAACAAATTTAATATATAAACTTCAATTTAATCCTTGAAAGGAGGTCTAAATTAATAAAATAATTTATAAATTTTAATTTTTTTATTTGTCCAAAATCATTTAAATTCATTTAATCAACATCCTTTTATGATTATTTGATTAAAATATTAATCATTTATAGTCTTTTTACCATTTACATTTTTAAAAGCAAAATAACTGAAAACAGGATAAAACAAATAGGCGAGCGCCGATTTGAGAAAAAGCCTCTTGTTAAGGTTTTTAATGCACCTATCTAACACACAGCTAATTTTGGTATCAAGTGAAAGAAAAAGTTCTAGTCCATACGATTTGGATGGTCGTCAAAGTTCCCTATGGTCACGTTTCTTGCAAATCTCACGAGAACACAGACATGTCGAAATACTTTGGATTATACGGTGACATTTAACATTGAATATATCGGCATTGTTGTAAATATTTTATTCATTTTTATCTAAGATAGCTTTGACTACATTCTAAAAAAGACATCGAATCAAAAAAAAAAAAGATTTTATGAAAATTTAGTTAATTCAGAGGCATCTGTCAGACCAACCCTAAAATGTAAAAAAAATACCATATTTTTTAAGATTGTCAGTGTCAAGGACTTATTAAAACTCTAATATGTTTTGTTTTTAAAATTCCATATCCCTTGAAAAGATTGCGACAAACATCGAAGCTCAATTATGGATAATAAATGTTTGACGACTTCTCTAATATCTGTAATATTAAACGGTATTCCGGATTTGTATCGTGTTTATCCCAGACGCTCAAAATATATATAAATCGAGTATCTAATATGCACAAGTAACATTTGAGTTGCCAAACCACAAGTCGTGTTTTAACATATTACTGAATAAATATTCGTATATGTGTTACCGAAAGACCATTTTAAGCATTACTAACGATATTGACTTGTGATATGTAAGCAGCAGACTGCATTTTGCAGAATAGTATATTCTTAGATATTAT
Organism: Mytilus edulis; assembly: GCF_963676685.1. Classification (NCBI taxonomy): domain Eukaryota; kingdom Metazoa; phylum Mollusca; class Bivalvia; order Mytilida; family Mytilidae; genus Mytilus; species Mytilus edulis. The sequence continues at coordinate 52,820,683 of NC_092354.1, forward strand.
CATAATTACTCATCATGGATGAGTGTGCAAGTCCTGTGAAATGTGCGCAACCTCAAATGAAGCGCGGTCGCATGTCCATAAATTGGCAACGCTGTATAATATGTCAAAATATTACACAAAAGACTCTCAGTATGACAACTGATAGAGGTTTTACAACCTTAATAAATGCTGTAAGGCAAAGACAAGATCATGTGTTTATGTTGTTTTTGAGTGAGGTTGATACATTAGAGGCATTGTTAGTTTAACAAGGAGGAAGGCTTCATTCAAGGCATGTGCTTAGTCAGATCGGCAATGAGAGCACGTGTGTGTCTTGTCCAGGTTGATGACCAATTTCACGATGAAGCAAAAACAGCTGCAAAGAAAAGGGATAAAAAACATGTACAAGATCTAATTGTTTATATAACAGAAAATATGACAAATCCACGTGACGCTGATAATCACCCCCGTCAGCTCATTAACATTTTAACTGGTCTCCATGCAAATCACGACAATAGTTCACTTTTAAAATCAATTGAAACTGGAAGAACTAAATAAAGATATGTGTTGAGTCATCTTTATCAACAGACAAGGCAGATAACTTTTACCATCCCATCCAAAGATCAGGACTGAAGACCTTTGGAGATATGAACCCAAAAGTACAACTTAAATGCAAATATGGGCAAGTTGTTAAAGGTCATTTGAATCCCGAGCTTGTTTTTAGACGTGCACTATCTGTAACTAAATGTAGATGACGAATCTGTGGAAATTGTTTTGTCCTATCCAATTTGTCCCATTCGCACTGCATTATGTAATGACGATGGAACTATGAGGAAGACAAATAAGTCTGATCTTGCCCATGAATTGGAAAATTTAGTAGGATCATGCCCTAACATTCCTCCATTCGACCACAGTGCTACCGTACTAATAAGACATGACATGAACTTAGTTCAGTCATTTGATGTTAAAAGGATGTCCACATTTGGAGACTTGGCCAAATCTTATATTATGCAGGTACAATCATGCTTCCGATTCACAGACAAGGTTGTTGATGTCTTCGATCGCTATGACACTGAACATTCCATAAAATCTGCAGAGCGACATAGACTATCGGCAACAACAACTACGCAAAATGTTTATCATATCGCTGAAGGCCGACCTGTTCTATCAATCAACCAAAAGAAGCAAGCTCTGATTACTTTCCTTGGTAATTATCTGAGCAGCAATTTGTCTGATATGTTCCAGGAGGAAAAGAAAAGTTCATTTCTTGCTGGTGCATTTTCCAATCCAGAGATAGTGCGACAAATCTTTAATGGGCATGTAATCATCTACCAGACCTTTTCTGTTCGCACGAAGAAGCAGATACAAGAAGCTTGTTCCATGTTATACACTCTGATAAAATCTTTCAGCAGTTAAATATAAGGGAACGAATCATAGTAAAGTGTTCCGATACAGATGTTTTTGTGCTCTGTGTTCATTATTTCGTGGTTCTTGTGTCCACTGAACAAATGTGGTTTTTGACGGGGTTAACTAATTCTCTTAGAGACTGTTGAAGGTACATACCAATCCATGAGTTAAGTACATCTCTTTCACCTGTTGTAGCTAACATTTTCCCTGCAGTTCATGCTTTAACTGGTTGTGATACCACTTCCGCTATATTTGGGTTTGGCAAAAAGACTGTATTCAAGTTGATAAAAAAATCTCCGAGTAAGTTTACAAATCTCCAAAACTTCGACAAGATTGATTTTTCCACATCGTTGTCAGCAGCCAGAGAGCTTATTTCAAGCTTGTATGACCCAGAAGACAAATTCGCTTCATCACATGTTGACTTAACCAAGTTACGTGTAAAACTTGAAACATGCAAAGACATAAGTTTGTTGCGATTGCCACCAAGCGAACTTGCATTCAACGAACATGTTTTGCGGTCATTTCTTTAAACGAAAATTTGGATATCCTCAAATCTCGATCACCCAAATCCTTTGTCTCCTTATGAATACGGATGGAAAAGGAGTTCACATGGCATAGATCCAGTCTACTTTTTAGGCATGATGAGACGTCCGATTTCCTGCAAGATTAAATATGTTCTTGCAAGAGGAAATATATATGTAGCAAGTAATGTATTTGCCGAAAACAGTAGATGTCTGGCACTGAGCTTTGTCCATGTCAGGGTAGTGATACCTGCCAAAGTATATATTCTAAAGAGGACATCGACCTCGAAGATCAAATGAATGACGATAATGAAGATGAAAACGATACCATTGACTAATAGCGAAAGATCATTTGCACAAAGGGGCAACATAAATGTTCATTTGCTTCACTGTTATTCAATGTAAATATGTATATTTTTATTAATTTTGTGTTTTTGTAATAACTCTACCATCTGAAATAAATGTACGTTAGTTCCGTATGCGATGATAGTGATAGTTAAAAAAATTAAGGCTCTACGACCTTGACATGGTTGGCAAGCTTAAGACAATTAAATCATAATGTATTTATAACTGTCGAACTAACAGGAGACTAAATTAACATATATTTTTTTAACTGTTCTGTAAACATGGTAAATATGCGCTTTAAAGCAGTTTTACGATATGTTTTGATATAGTATCAATATTTTGTTGGTATAAAAAACATGCTAACTTAAAAAAAACAAGATATATATATATGTTATTATTATAAAACCAATAGAATTTGTGTGTTTTCGATGCGAAATTAAATAATACCGATCGTTTTGCGTCAATACCCGTAAAAACGATTATTTTCACAAAAATACGAGATTTTTTCATTTTAAAAACTTTTTTTTTAATTTTTATTTCAGAAACAAAAATTAGATAGACTATAGTTTATCAAATGATATATTTCATATTATATTGCAGATGAATTTGTTTTTAAACTGCATTTTTCGAACAATATCGTCAAATTATGACTTATATTTTTTCTCCCCTTTTTTGCCGTTTTTAGAAAAATGTGACCATTTCCCAATTTGACGACCAGGCAATTCTGAATGTACGATAAAACACCTTTCAAATGATATATCATATAGCCGTGTGTTAGGTAGGTGCATTAAAAACCTCCAAATCCTTGTTTTGGCGCTCGCCTAAAAGGGAAGTAACAAAAAAGTATTTCAATATTCCCAATACACATCGTTTTGATAACACAATGGCAGTTAGCCGTAGGTAAACATCGTTGATTACCAGTATGTTTGACACCCAAGCTGTCAAGTGAAGCCATATAATTATACATCTTCTTTGATGTTCAGGTAAAATTTAACACAGGTGTCAATTACACCCGTACAGTAGTAAGAAATGATCAAATATGGCGTCTGAAAAATTTCATACACGGGAGTTTTTTCTCCTAAACGGGAGGTTTACATGTATGTTACGAAGGGCATCTAATTCACATGACAAAGGAAACCCATGAATAAAGATAACACTTTATATATCCTTTTTATTTATATAAAAATAAAATCTTCTTGTCTGCAGGATTGCAAATTCGTAACTTCAAGGGCGAACTTGTAAACAGGGCGAGTTGTACCGATACCAAATTCACGCATGCGTAATACAAATATCTACAGTTAAAACATCCTGTTACAAGTAAACAAATTACTTTCATGTGGATAAGATGAAATCTAATAATTTACATAAATAAAAGGGTCATATTTACGCTAGTGATTGTTTTACAATCATAATTTACAAATTAAATGATTCAGATGCCCAATCATGTGTAAAAATCGGTGTCAGGAATCTAAGTTGTTTTGAAATTGTAATACACGAAATGAATGCGGCATACAGAGACTCAAAGCCAATGGTCGGCCCCTTAAGTCTTCAGAAGACTTGACGTCTTCTTCCACTAACAAACCAAAACTCAAAAACTTACCTTTGACCATTGAACGATGAAAATGAGGTCAAGGACAAATGACACCTGCCAGACTGACATTTATCCCTTACAATCATTCCATACACCACATAATAGCTGACCTACTGCTTGTAGTATCTGAGAAACAGACCTAATCATGTAACTTTAACCTTAATCACTGATCCATGAAATGAGGCTGAGGTCAGGTGAACCCTGTCTGAAGGACATGTTTACATTGCAAGGAACCAATATACCAATTATAGTTACATGTATCCCATTACTCAAAAGTGAGAAATTTACATAACAAAAATACTATAAAATTTTTTCAAGCAGTCGCTGAACCATGAAAATGAGGTCAAGGACATTGGACATATGACAGACAGAAACTTCGTAACATAAGGTATCTGCATACAAAGTATGATGCATCCAGGTCTTCAACCTTCTGAAATATAAAGCTTTATCTATATACAAATAGTTAACGCAGCTGCCGCCGGATAGTAATACCTATGTCTCACTTTCTGTGACTTTCGTCACAGGCGAGACAAAAATGAGGTTGAGTCCCCCATTAACAGCATATGATTATCATTAACAGAAAAAGTTCCTGCCCCAACACTATTCTTAGTAAATAATGATTTTGCCCTGCCAAATATATACATTTGTGTACAGCAATAAATTGAATGTATTTGCCCTTCCTCATGATCACAGGCCCATCTCTCAGATAAACATTGAATGGTCCTTAATAAAACAGTCAATGTCCCATGCAAATTTAAGTTGAAAAAAATTTGGTTCCCATTGAATTTTTGCACAGGCCCATCTCTCAGATAAACATATTGAATGGTCCTTAATAAAACAGTCAATGTCCCATGCAAATTTAAGTTGAAAAAAATGTGGTTCCCATTGAATTTTTGCACAGGCCCATCTCTCAGATAAACATTGAATGGTCCTTAATAAAACAGTCAATGTCCCATGCAAATTTAAGTTGAAAAATTTTTTGTTCCCATTGAATTTTTGCATTAAAAAGGTAAGAATGTGTCTGAGTACATGAATTCCCACACTCAAGCTTTGGTATTTTCCAAGTATTTTCCAAGTTATAAAGAGGCATGACTCTAGAATGGAAAATGACTCACTGCCCAAATTCAAACTTTGTCTGCATGTTTTCGTACTAAGCATTGTGTATGAGTTTCATAAAAATTTGGAAGCAAACTTAAGAGTGAAAATTCAGTGTTCCAGCTAGACTGTTTTCAGAGGGCCCTGAGCCTGCCCTTTTTACAGTGGCGCCATGTGCCCTTTGCCTTTTCCATTGCTCCCTGCCTTTTTGGAAATTGATAATATTTTATTTCTTATGCAATTAAATGTACTATAATTATCATAAATATACATGTTGTTGTGAAAATGAATAATTATCAGTCCCTTGCTTTAATGAAAATGAAAAATCTTGCTTCAATACTGCAGAAAATGAATAATCTGTCCTCTTAGTTTACAGAAATAAATAACCGATCAAAAACAAATCCTCATGGTCCGCCCTCGCCCCCCCCTGAATATCAAATGGTCGTCCACTTAAATGAAAAGATGAATGAAAAATGAACAAATTGTTACCTGATTTATATAATTCCAAGGCTGTTAGTTGACACCAGAAGCGACGAAGCAGCGCATCTATTTTGGATGGGCAAATATCCACTTTTTGATATGGGACGAGCGCGGACGTCCCACGGCCCCAGTTTGTCTGGCAAAACAGCCGTTGGACGTCAGAGTAATCTCGAACTATACATTTACAAGTTATATTTACCATTAATTTATTTCCGAAAAAAAAACGATGGACTTCACAAAGTATGGACGATTTTGTCATAGGCTATGGTCGATGCATCTTTCAATGTATGGACGATACATCCTATGGACGACGTAGCAGTATGGACGTCGCGCCCTGCATCGCCCATAAACACACCGTCAAATCCAAATAGGTACATGTACCTCGTAGAGTATACGGACATAACTGATCATTTAGCTTAGAATTATATTTTATATCATAATCAAGAAAAGTACCTCATCTTGAAGGATTTGCTTCTAGGGGATTTCCCTCCCTTTGCCTTCCAACTCCCACTGTGGAATGCAAAATTGGCCAGACTAGTGACAGGACTCGTACGGTTAGATCTGTTTTGTAACTGATTGGCAAGCCGGGTCATCATCGCTTCGTTATCCACGAGTTCTGTGACAAGTTTCCTTGCGGATTCCATGGCGCCAAATAAAAATAGTCTGGGATCCCGGCCTATTCTGAGCTTCGTATCGCAATGTCAATTTGAGTCAGGAACCCAGGCTACAGATGAAAAGCGAGTTCTGTCCCCTAGTTGTTTAAGCTTGTAATAGATTCAGAATAACTATGCTAATTAGATCTGTGCGCATAAAATGTGCGCACAAATCTCATTGTGTAATTTTCAATTCTCAGTGTGTGTTTTTCAGTTTATTTCATCTCAGTGTGTATTTTTGAAATCTCAGTGTGTAATTTTCAATTCTCAGTGTGTAATTTTTAATTCTCAGTGTGTGTTTTTCAATTTTTGTAATCTCAGTGCGTCTTTATGAAATCTCAGTGTGTAATTTTTAATTCTCAGTGTGTGTTTTTAAGTTTTTTAATCTCAGTGTGTTTTTTTTAAATTCTCAGTGTGTAAATTTTTCGAAAAATGGTTTAAACATAGTTTTGACGAGAACGGCTTGCCATAGAGAGACGAATAATTGCAACGGTGACTGACGCTTGTTGTAAGATTAATTAGCATAACCTCACAGGTTTCTTGTTGTAAACAAGATTTACGGCCATTTAATGAAATGTACGATACTACCGACATAAATAAAGAAAGACAAACAAGCATTTGTTTTATCCCAATTTACGGTTGAAATTTTTAACCCAACAAGGGAAATGAGTGGTTCCATATCTATCAAAGGCTTTATACGAATGAGTCTGAAATGACAATAAAGTTGTGAATGACGGTTGAGAAAAGGGGATTCCCAGCAGGCAAGTTGCAGTCGGTCCTTGAAAAAGAACCTAGTATATCATTTCGGCGGAACAGCCATTCCGGTCACAGCCCTATCTTGTTAAAAACATTAAGGAACAGAAGAAAAGTAATTCAAATACCAACAAAAATTAAGGTACGGACCATTTGATTTTTTGGGGGTTGCCTTGGATTTACATCCGAAAAAAAATACGCTGTTTTTTCTTTATAAAAATAGTACGAATAAAAATAAAAATAATGAATTTGTTGGAAATTAATTTTGTCTTATAGAAAAAAAAGTGGTCTAGATTATTATTTTCAACCCAGGTACAATCATAGTTGATTTAAAAAAAATCAGGTTCAAAATCAACCTCCCCTCTCCTTCCCCCTGCGAAAATCAAATGGTCCGTACTATTGACTTTTAATTAAATAGGAATTACTGACTGGGGATCATTATCAATCACTCAGGTACAAATGGACTGGGGCGTGTTGGGTTAAACATGTTTTGTATGTTAATACTAAAGCAGTGGAACATTTTGTTATAGAGTATTACCTTCTGTTGGGTGGAATTATGAAATAGGGGGTCAATACGTCCTTGCTCCATCCTTTGTCGCTTTGAAGGCATCATGCCTGTCATTTTTAACCTAAGCAATGTATTCGAGCGTCACTGATGAGTCTTTTGTAGACGAAACGCGCGTCTGGCGTATATACAAAATTTAGTCCTGGTATCTATGATGAGTTTATTTACTGTAATAATGACCGAGTGACGTTGGTCAACGTCCACGGTGGCAATTTGCCAAATCATGTGACGTTGAAATATCAATCAATAATATATTACACGTAAATAGAAACGAACAAATTATTTATATATAACGAATTGTCCCATAAAAATTAGATATACGGGAAATGACAAGGTTAACACGATATCTAGTGGGATTAATTTATATTATAGTCCTAATAAAAAGAAAAGTGCAAGTAAGGGGTTCGTACACCCTCTATGGCCCTCGTGATCTGCCACTGGTTATTCTGCCTACCTGCAGTCATCCAGGGGCTTTGCTGGTTATTTCTTTAGTGGTTTCTATAGTTAAGTATATAATGTATTGTTCTGAGACCATCCTTAGACACGTCCTAGTTATATGACAGTTTCGTTGACACGGCCCCAGATGTATTATTAATCTTCGGTCAATGTAAGCCCACGAGCTAAAGACTCGAGCACTGACATAGATCACTCGGCTGATAGATAGTTTATTAGATAGTTTATTTCTCATGAAACCATGTATGTACATAGGTTATTCCATAATTTATCTGGGAAACGTAATAATCTGATAGTATATAAGAATGAAAAAGAATTTTCTACCCGGTCGCCCCCACTGAGTGCGTGCTTGGGATCAGGTTGCAAATACCAATATCCGACCGAGAACGACCCTAATACCTCCTACGTATACGTGCAAAGCATGCACGTTACTAATAGATCACCAGAGTCGAGCGACGTTAACAAAAAATATAATTGACTACTTTTGAAATAAAAATAATTTGGCCAATCATCTAAGTTTAAACATTTCAAATATGTGACTCTGGATTCGTCGTACATTAAATTAACGTCAAGGTTAAGACATATATAATTGTTTACAAACCGTATCTAACCTAAAGCTATATATGGTCTCTTGTGAACAATACAAAGGGATCATGAGTATACCTCCCGCAAGCAAAGCTTTAGGTGTATATACGAATCACCATGTCCATCCATTCGTCCGTCCGCGTCCATCTGTCATAAGTCTGCATGTCTGTCAATTTGTCTGGTAAGCGCAACTCCTCCGTAACGGATGGACTGGTGTGGAAGGATGGACAGTTATAGTACAAGACATGAGGATGTGCATAAAGTAGTGAGGGATTGGGGAATGCTATTGTGAGAAGACTCACAATTCTAGTTTCAGCTTCCTTATTGTGAACATTTCATTTTCTATGGATGAAGTTCCTTTATATGAAGTAAATATCCAAGTTGATGTCATGTTATGAAGTTTACATGATTTATGTGGTAAAGGGTTGCTGCTTACAAAGAAGCTCATAAAACCTAGGGTATCAACCAGATAAAGTTGCAGTCCTCCCTTGACTTATTTACAGACCCATCACGAGTTGGTTGACCATTAGGGAATATCTGAGACACGGATATTTTCCAAGTGTTGTTACCACAATCCTCTGTAACCTTCCTCAAATATGACATCACTTCGAATGCACGAGACTTGTCAGCTGAATTAAACATGACCATCAAGACTATTGTCACATGTGGAGCAGGATCTGCTCACCCTTGCTGGGCATCTGAGACCTCTTCCAGTATTTGTTAGGTATTTGTTGATCCTTAGCTTTCTGTGTAGTGCTTTGAAGACTGGCGCTAGTCTTTTTTTATTGTTTGATTTTTTGCTATGACGTGTGTGCAATGTCAGTTTGTCTTCTGGTTATGAGTTTGATTGTCCCTTTGTTTTAATGCATAAAAGCAAATTCCAAATACTTCACATAACCATATAAGCTGATCATTATTGTTGCCCTTATAGAAACATACACTATTGCTGTTCATATAAGAAAAGGCAACCCGAAACAACGATAGAGATATGATACAGCCACACTGATTCAAAATTCAAATTATATGTATACATTCTATATAATTACAATGTTGGGCAGAATTCAGAATGACAATAAGACTAGAGGTTCTACAGAAAGAAAATTACTCATACAAGGGCTCAATTATAAGGATTTCTGCCATGATGACTGATTTATTTTTTTATCTTATTGTCTTGGTCATCTTTGTGTCTTTAAATAAAATGATAATAATCCAAAAAATGTAAACTATTCATCAGCAACCATTTTTGACATATAATCTACAAATGAAAAATACAGTAAAAAGTAATAATTTATTCATATGCTAAAATTTGAAAGACAAAACAAGAAAATGTAAAAAAAAAAAAAACCAAACACTACCTGCATGGAAAGCTTGAATGAAAAAAAAAAGATAAAAAAAAGAGGAAGAAACGGAACTAAAACATTATAATTCCCTTCGTAAATGTAGATATGTTCCAGACCATATGAGTATTTAGACCGTACGCGTACGGTCCGGACCGTATACTCGTACATAAATAGAAGTATAGATCGCATAGCTCTCACAATAAAATGATACCACCTACTCCTCACAAAGTTCGTGATTTGCTATATTCTCCAAAATTGATGTAGAAAAAAAAAATATAGGAGGTTCACAGTAGCATTATATGGTTAAGAAAAAAAAGGAACTTTGTCAGTCAAATGTATAGGATGTAATGTAGAAAAGATATTGCAAGGTTGTAGTTCACCATAAATGTTGCTAACATATGTATGTACTTAGATTAATTTTGTAAATATACAAATGTGCTGATGACGACAAACTGTTACGGTTTACGCGTAATTGAGATTTATAAACTTTAACAGTAAACTTATTCTACTAGAATTCTAACTATCATTCACTTGGTGAGCAGGGACAGACTGAAGGGGTATTGATTTTTTTATATATATATAATTAACTAGTACACTAAATTATGTAGGGGCCACTTCCGGGTGTGGGATTTTCTCGCTGCGTTGAAGATCCATTAGTGGCTTTCGGCTATTGTCTGCTCTTTGGTCGGGTTGTTGACTCTTTGACATATTTCCCATTTCCATATGTATATTAGAAAATGTGTTTTAAAGAAGTGGTCGTCAAAAATAATTTAAACATCTAAATCATATCCTAATCATAAATCTGGTTGAAGATGAACAACATTTTATAACTAGTTGTCAAGCATACAAAAATGATAGGGAGATATTTTTCAAGGAGATAAACTGTATTTGTCCTAATTTTATACATCTTTCAAATGAGGCAAAATTTGTTTGGTTATTTACTAATGAAAATTTGTCTCTACTTAAATATTTAGGGAGCTATATTATTACATGTCTAGATTATAGACGAAATGTTAATTAATGTATGTAAAAACAATCAAATAATGATTTTATGGTTCTGATCCTGCCTGGAACTAACTGTATTTGATTTTTATAGAATGAAGATAATAACACCTGTCTGAACTTTTTTTTTTTTATGTTTCATTTTATTATATAACAAGGATGTGTCCATAGTACACGGATGCCCCACTCGCACTATCATTTTACATGTTCACTGGACCGTGAAATTGGGGTCAATACTTTAATTTGGCATTAAATTAGAAAGATCATATCATGGTTAACATGTGTACTATTTTTCAAGTTGATTGGACTTCAACTTCATCAAAAACTACCTTGAACAAAAACTTTAACCTGAGCTTCACACTATCTTTTTCTTTGTTCAGTGGACCATGAAATTGGGGTCAATACTTAATTTGACATTAATATTAGAAAGATCATATCATAGGGAACATGTGTACTAAGTTTCAAATTGATTGGACTTCAACTTCATCAAAAACTACCTCCACCAAAAACTTTGGTGATTGGAATAATAAAATATTCTTATTCTTATTTTTATTCTTATCCTGAATTTGCTTTTGCTTAGAAAACCCATTTCAGAAATGTTAAAAATATTTACATTAAACATGTTAAAGCAGAAACTTAACTTTACTTAATAGGATATAGCATATATGCTGATAGAGGGGTAGCATTTAATATATATATGTACCACTGTTATTGTAAATTAGATTTACAGACGACGGAAAGACAGGGATATAAAAAAAAATATGCCCCGCTGACAATTTGTCGCGGAGACATTAAAATAGAGCCGATTTAAGCCAGGGTTACACATTCACGATTTTTACTGTTGTCCATGACAGGATAATTCCGGATTCGAATTTATCCCAAGTCTGATTAAGATCCTGTGTATCGTAACTGAAAATTGAAACGTTTATGCGGCGTTCACACAGTTCCGATTATTGCTCCCGTAAGAAATCAGACATCGTTAAAACACGAAAAGTAAAAAAGTCGGATTCCACAATGATCTGGAATATCCTATTATTGCCTGAACGCTGTTGTAAACGTTCGTTACATATTCTTACGGATCGAAGAGGTCGGACAAGCACCCCAGATAGTTAGATGCGTCTCGTAACATTCGGGAAAACTCATCCGATTTTGTCTAGTCAAATTACAATCATGATTATGTCATGACAGATTCTGCTATATCGGATCGAAATCGTAACAATGTTCTGAGTTGTCTAGACATTGTCCTGTGGACCGGGCATGATTTGGTGAGATTTGTCATTGCTGTGTTTTGTCGGTTGAGTCCAGATTACATCCTGAATACGAACCGTCTTTGACGAAACCGTTCCGGAACAGTCCCGTTATTAATACGAAATTGGCAACAATACCCTCGTCTGAGTCCCGAAAATTACAGAACACGATACAAAGCCGTTTGAAATGCGGTTCAGAAGTCTGTGATAGGATTGCGTTCCGACAGTACCTGATCATCCCAAATATAGCGACAGTTTTCTAACGGATATCTTCCGTCAGCGTCGGTTCACTGTCTGGTCACTGTCTGATGTCTGTTGGGTCGCATTCAGCTTCATAGGGACGCTGTCAGGATATATTCGGTCGTTTTTAACCATGGGAAAGATGCAAATCGGACTAAAATCGGATGGAGGACGGGATAATCGGTACAAGTTTGGATGAAAAAAAAAATGAATTTTGACGCTTCCAGAACAAACTGATTGTTGTCGTGATTAAATAAATGTTTTTCAAGTTTTAATAAAAGTTAAAATTTTCAACAGGACGGAAGTAAAAATCGTGAATGTCTGATCCAGCGTATTAAGTAGACGCACCTAGCTGTGGGTGTACTTGGCCGAACTCTCCGGACATATGACAGACGGAAGATTCAATGCATGAATCGTCCAAGAGATAAACACATGTTTTTCACTGTTAATAACACGATTGAAAGTAAGAAAGTTAGTAAGTTTTATTTAAAGTGGACATATATATACATAATAACAGAAAACAAATGAGCACCATTCGAGAGCTCTTCAACCGACTATCGCATGTATCGCACTCCGCAACTTTTGGTGTTGCGGTTTAAATATATTCTAATGTACAGGTTTTGAAATTTCATTGCTAAAACTGGTCAGGGAATTCTTTTTGTACAGCATGTACGTCATAAAGGGCCAGTAGAACACACATGAATTTACTTTCACGGTCATCATTAGATCAATAACCAGTTACCTATTCTAGTGATTGAAAAACTATAGTTTTGATGTTATATTTTTTCTTAAAATACAAAAAAATGTGCATCTAGTATAATATACGTGACATAAATTTGAATTAATAGAAACAACGCTGTCGCCTTTCTTGTTCTCATAGAATCATATGATATGAGGTCCATGTTTTATGAACGTCTTTCTTAACTGTCGTATTAGACTGACCAGTGCATATCGCGCATGGCACTTTAAATGAATTTAAGCGCGAAAATTAACTTACATTTAGCTGGATTTATTGCCGTCGTAGTTCCATCTTGTCACCTTCGTACTTTTATTCGATGGCAACACGACGGGATTACGAGGTCTTCACGAAGTCGTGTTGCTATCGTAAGACCTTCGGGTAGCTGCGTGATTCATTCGTGTAGACATCGTAATGTCAAAACTGCTCGATAGAAACGATGGAAACACGAATGCAATACGGTGTTCAAAGATGCATTCCCGGTGACATTTCGATGGTGAGGATGGTGATACGAACTCAATACGAACCCTCAACATCGGACGCACCTTCGAGGATTTTTTAACATGTTAGCATTTAGAACCCTTCCCGAAGTTGTCCCCGAAGGCTAGAAAAAGTGGCCGATGGTTCTACGATGGTTAAAGATGGCACTACGAATAGCCCGTTCTGGATACGATTAGTCCCGATTTTGAAAATTTCCATAATCGTGTTGCCAATGGCGTAAAAATCGGGACAGTGTGACGTGGACATAAAGGCGATCACTATAGTTATGCTTGATTTAATTTCAATAATTTGGCTAACAAGGGGTTTGCAGTTTTGCTCAAAATGAAAACAGCGATAGCATGTTTTAGCTCACCTGGCTCGAAGGACCAAGTGAGTTTTTCTCATCACTTGGCGTCCGTCGTCCTGCATCCATCGTCCTGAGTCCGTCGTCCGTCAACTTTTACAAAAATCTTCTCCTCTGAAACTACTGGGCCAAATTTAACCAAACTTGGCCACAATCATCATTGGGTTATCAAGTTAAAAAAACGTCTCCAATGACCCGGGCAACCAACTAGGAAGCCCGCCATGTCTTAAAACAGAACATAGGGGAAACATGTAGATTTTGGCTTATATCTCTGAAACCGAAGAATTTAGAGCAAATCTGACACTAGGTAAAACTGTTTATCAGGTCAAGATCTATCTGCCCTGAAATTTTCAGATAAATTTGACAACCTGTTATTGGGTTGCTGCCCCCGAATTAGTAATTTTAAGGAAATTTTGAGGTTTTTGGTTATTATCTTGAATTTTATAAAAGATAGAGATAGACTGTAAACAGCAATAGTGTTCAGCAAAGAAAGATCTACGAATAAGTCAACATTAAAAAAAAATTGTCAGTTGACCCCTGAAGGAGTTATTGCCCGTTATCGCCAATTTGTAACCATTTTCTAAATTTTTAGTAATCTTTAAAAAAAATCTTCTCCTCTGAAACTACTGTGCCCAATTTAACCAAACTTGGCCACAATCCTCATTGGGGTATCTTGTTTAAAATATGTGTCCGATGACCCAGCCAACCAACCAAGATGGCTGCCATGGCTAAAAATAATACATAAGGGTAAAGTGTAGATTTTGGCTTATATCTCTGAAACTAAAGCATTTAGAGCAAATGTGACAGAGTAAATTTGTTTATCAGGTCAAGATCTATCCGCCCTGAAATTTTTACATAAATCGGACAACCCGGTCGTTGTTGGGTTGCTGCCCCCGAATTATTAATTTTACGGAAATTTTGCAGTTTTTGGTAATTATCTTGACTGTAAACAGCAATGATGTTCAGCAAAGTAAGATCTACAAATATATAAGTCAACATGACCAAAATTGTCAGTTGACCCCTCAAGGAGTTATTGCTTTTTGTAGTGAATTTTTAACCATTTTTCTAAAAGTTTGGTAATCTTTTAAACAAATCTTCTCCTCTCAAACATTTGAAACTACTTAGACAAATTTAACCAAACTTGGCAACCATCATCATAAGGGTATGTACATGTTGTATTAAATATGTGTCCAATGACCATGGCGACGAACCAAAATGGCCGACATGGCTAAAAATAGTACATAGGGGTAAAATGCAATTTTTGGCTATTATTTCTGAATTCAAAGCATTTTGAGCAAATCTCATTCATTAAAATATGTTCATTAAGTCAAGATCTTACTGCCCTGAAATTTTCAGACAAATCAGGCAACCCATTGTTGGGTTCCTGCACCTAAATTGGTAATTTTAAGAAAACTTTGAAGTTTTTGGTTATTATCTTCAATATTATCTTAGATAAAGGTAAACTGTTAACAGCAAATAAGAATAGCAAACTATGATCAACAAATAAGTCAACTTGACCAAGTTCATAATAGATAGAGATAATTGTAAGCAGCAATATTGTTCAGTAATTAAGATCTACAAACACATCATGAACACCAAAACACAATTTTGTTATGAATCCATCTGTTTCCTTTGTTTGATATGCACATAGACCTACGTCACTAAGGTGAGCGACACAGGCTCTTTAGAGCCTCTAGTTATGTTTCCTTGTAAGAATTGTTCGTCTTCATATGTCATAATTGGTAGGGGAGTGCGGAAGATAGTAACTGTAAATAATATTTTTGGGGCAATTGAAAATGCTTTTTATAGATATGGTGCTTCATATTTATTTTGTGTTTATGTTCAACTGAACTGTTTTGTTTTATTTGTTTGTGAAACATTATCATGTTGTAAGAAATTAAAAAAGCGATCAATATTTCACATTTGTTTCTTTTTTAAACTGCCTTATGCAACTGTACTAAGAATTAAATGTTCAACCTTAGCTGATTGAGTTTTCGAAATCAATATTTGAGGAGTGTCGTAGTTTTAAAATATTTTTGACCTGCCTTACGCAACTGTGTTTGGAAGCCAACTACAAAACCAATCCTTTGTATGTTCAATTGCATAGTGGAGCACACTTATTGTACCGTTATCGATAGGAAACTGTTATGAAATTTCAAAAGTATCATCTTCCTTTGTTCTCTACTCTATTGTAAGGCTTTACTTACAAAAATTGGAAGGTTACGATTGTGGATGTTTACACAATGCGATCTTTTAACAGGGGTTTCCCGACAAAAAAGATGGCAATAGAGTTATCATTGGGGATAAAACGGAATTTTGGCTCCTGGCCATATTCTTATTTAATCTTCGAGCTCAAGGGTTCCGACATTATGGAATATCCGGGTTTCTTTGACCAATGTATTGTGACTCAATGCTCCACTGATGCTCTAAAATGACAACATTTCGACCTCCTTCTGTAAGGATCAGAACTCACAATTAATGTAGAATCATGCTTTGATTTGAACTGTGGGGCCCATGTTATTATCATATTATGAGGACAGGTAATGTTGTTCTGTGATAAAACGTTCATTGATGGTGATTCGGTCCTGAATGGTCCTGATGGGTCCTGATTCTGTGCTGATGATTTTGTTTAGATTGTATCAGAACGGTAATTAAACAACCGTTCTGTTGCTTAATTTTTCTCTGATACGTCGCAAATACCATGTAAGAAATATTACAATAATATTGTATTGCAAAAGTCCTGCAAATTCGCTAAACGAAATTGTCCTGACGATGTGCTGGTGATTAGGTAAAACGGTTCTGGTGCTGTGAACTTATGTTCTGGTTCTGTGCCTTTATATTTTAGTGGCAAATATTTAAGATGATTGATGCAGGAAAATTAAGTAATCGATAGAAATATACCTGGCATATATTTGGTACATGTTTTATATGAGCAAAGTTGAGTCTATTTTGATTTAATATAATTTTTGAGAAGGGGTGCAAGATTTTGTTTTTTCAGGTGTTTTAGGTATTTTAAAACTTTTGTTAACTGTTATTGTGAAGATATATGTGCTGTTAACATTAGACCGTTGGTTTTCCCGTTTGAATGGTTTTACACTAGTAATGTAGGGGCCATTTATAGCTTGTTGTTCGGTGTGAGCCAAGGCTACGTGTTGAATGTCGTATATTGACCTTTAATGGTTTACTTTTATAAATTGTTATTTGGATGGAGAGTTGTCTCATTGGCACTCACACCACATCTTCCTATATCTGGTAACTGTAATTGACTAATAAGCTGTTATCTGTTTACTTAAAAGAGAGACGAAAGATACCAGAGGAATAGTCAAACTCATAAATCGAAAATAAACTGACAACGCCTGGCTAGAAATGAAAGAAGACAAACAGACAAACAATAGAACACATGAAACAACATAGAAAACTAAAAAATAAGCAACACGAACCCCACCAAAACCTAGGGATGATCTCAGGTGCTCCGGAAGAGTAAGCAAATCCTGCTCCACATGTAACACCCGTCGTGTTGCTTTTGTTATTACAAATCCGGTAAATAGTCTAATTCGGTAGGTCACATTCATAAAAGGGAAGTGGGTTGTATTTACGACGTAAGGAACATTTCCGATATCATTTGTGAAACGGTTATTCCATAACGGTCAACCAATTCGTGATGGCGTCCGTAAAATTTATGAAGGGATGATTTCAACTTCACTCTTGGTTTAATAGCTTATGAGCAGCAACTCTAGCAAGGAAATCATGATAAGAAATGCAAGCACGGGAATATCGTATCAATTGGGAGGTATATTCCCCGTATGCAGGTGCTGCTGGTATGTTGCTACTTAGAAATGGAAAGTTCACAATTGGAAAGCTGAAATCATCTCTTTTGTCGTAAAGTTTTGTTTTCAAACGACCCTCATTGTCAATTTCTAGATGTTGGCATTGTTGTGAACTTTTATTAAAGAGAAAAATAAATAACGTCTATTTTTTTTTTAAATTTTTAAATATTTGAATTCACTGTTATCTGGTTTTTTTTTTTTTTTTTTTCATTTAAGATAATTTTTAAAAACGCTGTTACATGTATCGGTTATCAAAAAGACTAACTTTCCAAGAGAGATTATAACAACAACCCTCCGACAAGACATTGTGCTATGGTCCATAATCAGTAGACAGGTCTTTCTTTTGCTATGGGAAACAAGACTGGGAGAAGCACATGAGAGAAAGCTTGCCAAGTATCAGGTAACAGACATTCAATAGAAAAATTGGAGGACATGGTATTTTCCAGTGGAGGTAGGCTGTAGAGGCTTTGTTTCTCAAACATTTTAGAGAGCCTTTGGAGTCCATGGGACTAACTCGACCAATAAGGAAAAGCTTGGTTGGAAAAGTTGGGAAACAGGCAGAGGAAGATTGTCGTGGACAGCGCCGAAACAGTCGGGGAGAGGGGATCCACCTGATGATGGAACTAGCTGCGCAGTGGTATCCATAGATTAAAAACTACTTAGAATATTCCGCATTCCCTTTATTATGTCTGATGTACACATATTTATGACAATAATGGTTGTAACAACCCTCCGATTCAAGAGCCGAATTGGAGGACATGGTATTTTCCAATGGAGGTAGGCTGTAGAGGCTTTGTTTCTCAAACATTTTGGAGAGCCTTTGGGGTCCATAGGACTAACTGGACCAATAAGAAGAAGCTTGGCTGGAAAAGTTGGGAAACAGGCACAGGAAGATTGTCGCGGACAGCGCCGAAACAGACGGGAAGAGGGGATCCACCTGATGATGGAACCAACTGATCAGTGGACACATTGGTACCCATAGATTAACAACTACTTAGAATATCCCACAGTCCCTTTTGATGTCTGATGTAGACATCTTTATGGCAATAATGGTTGTTAGTACAAGATTTTAAGTTCTGCAAAACAAAAAAATCAGATGTTAACTTAAGTTTTGCGAAATTTGTTTGATGAGTACCGATTGAGATTTTAATTGACTAGAAAATGGTTTATCTATTAATTGAAAATGCGGCATTGAACTAGCTTTCACTAGCTGCGAATATTGTGTGGTAAGTTGTCTGCTCTTTGGTCCTTTTTTTTCTCTTTGATATACTAGTATTCCCCATTTCAATTCTCACTTTTAAGTTTTGTGTTTTTACAAACCTGTAACAATAAAGGAGGAAAGAAGGAGGGGTTGGTTGGGTTGAGGTTGGGAGGGAATGTGGAGCGCTAACAAACATGTTTATCCCTGTCACGAGTGCCCAAAACTAGTGGTTGTCGATGGTTGCCATCTGTCGGTTTTTTTTCAAAGCTGTATTTCAATTCAGGCCTAACGTCTTCATTTTTAATCGATTACTTTTTTCATAGCTTAGATTCGTTATGGTTTTTGCCCGTTGTTGAAGGTCAAATTTTGACTTACAATTGTTCACATCTTGTTACATTTTAGTCAGTTTTTTATCAGTTATGTATGAAAAGCAAGTCTGAGTCGTTTTGTTATCCTGTTGAAATGTATTGGAGACAGTGTATATGTTAAGGAAGAACTTAGATGCATCAGTAGTTAGATCATCTACCCTCGTTTATCGAATTGATTTCAACCAGTCAAACGTTTATAAATGTCGCTTTACCTCAAACATCTTGCGATTGTTAGTTAGTATATTACGTAGAGAATCACCAATGTAAGGGAATTCAATATCTTAAATAAAACTATTCTAATTATATGTTTTTATCTGATATTGGACGGAAGGTGATGCCCTTTTAGTTCCTTTTAAAATTGTTACACGATGATGACTGCTGTACCAATATTTTGACTATTTTATTTGTTGTGTCTGTTTAGTTAATGCAACATTGTAAATATAACTGAATTTGATGAGACTGTCATCAAAGTGAGAGGGTTAGCGCTATAAAACAAGGTTGAATCCACCATTTTCCACATTTGAAAATGCCTGTACCAAGTCAGGAATATGACAGTTTTTGTCCATTCGTTTTTTATGTGTTTTGTTATTTGATTTTGCCATGTGATAATGGACTTTCCGAATTGATTTTCCTCTGAGTTCAGTATTTTTGTGATTTTACTTTTTATGTAATATAAGTTACGAATATTTGAAAACGTTTATGTTTCATCTGATTGAATTGAATACAATTTGGGCCGGAAATATGGGGTTTTTTGGTGTAAAAAAAAGTGCAAAATATATTTTTGTAATTTGTGATAACGAATTATTTAATTGGTTAGAACGGATTATATTCGTGAAAACAAAAATTCGTGGAACTAGAATTAGTAATGATCATCTTTTGTAATTTATGATTTCTGATTAAAATCATTTTCACACGGGTAGGTGAGCTTTTCCCCTTACGTTGCACCTGTTGCTGTTTTTAATAAAAAAAAATGTCTTATTCGCTGAAATAATTTGACCAAATGTAACAATATCTATACGTTATACTTGTACCACAAAACACAGATCAAACTTGTAATTGAATAGCGTCACTTTTACAGTTCATAACTTCATAAGTTACGCCCTATATTAATGGAAAAGTGCTAATTCTGTCGTTTCCCTAGTCAACATTGAGTTTGCCTCAACCAATTGTTAATAAAGGAAGATATTAAACCAAGAGTTCCAAATGGTGAAGTTGAAATCATCCCTTCGTAAATTTAACGGACGCCATTGCGAGTTGGTTGACCGTTATGGAATAACCGTTTCACAAATGATATCGAATATGTTTCTTACGTCGTAACTACAATCCCCTTCCCTTTCATGAATGTGACCTACCGAATTAGACTATTTACCGGATTTGTAATAACAAAAGCAACACGACGGGTGCCACATGTGGAGCAGGATTTGCTTACTCTTCCCGAGCACCTGAGATTATCCCTAGGTTTTGGTGGGGTTCGTGTTGCTTATTTTTTAGTTTTCTCTGTTGTGTCATGTGTTCTACTGTTTGTCTGTTTGTCCTCTTTTATTTTTAGCCAGGCGTTACCGGATTTGTTATAACATAAGTAACACGAGGGGTGCCTGATGTGGAACAGGATCTGCTTTTCCTTCCCGAGCACCTGCGATCATGTACCTTTTGTCTAGTCAGTGAATTTTCGTAATAGGTGTATATGTACATGTATAAGGTAGCGTGCTGTACTGTGTGTCACCATCTTACTGATCGAGATATAAAATAGAGGATCAAAGGGATGAGCATGTATAGCTCGCATGGTATTAAAGCAGTCACTCTACCTTCACTTCCCCTTTTCATTTTTTCTGCATAAATGTCCTTCGTGAGAAAGAGAGAAAACTTCGTAAAAATATCCCACATATGTGTTCTATCAAGTTCAATTCTATTTGGACAAGCGGACTGAGTCAATCAGTAACAACGCGATTGTCCATCTGGACAAACTGGGCAAATTGTATGAAAGACCTTACGTAGGTGCTTCCTGCTTAGTTTATTTCCATTTTCCTTTACATGTAGTTGTTTTAGTGGAGAAGATAAACTGTTTAAAGTTAACAGATGTATGGATGACAGACGGACGGACGAATGAACGGACTCAAAGTGTTGACAAAGCGTTAAAAAGGAGGTACAAATGTATATACTTATTCTAAAAGGTTTGTTAATTTTCACAATGTCACCTTTATCTGTTCATGCCCCAAGTTAAGAATTTTATTAATGTATTGTTTGCACTCTTGAAGAATTTAATGGAACTGTACGCATGGTATAGATCTTTTGTGATCACAAATTTTATTACAGCAAAACTAACGGGATGATTTCATAAACCCATCCTGTGTTT
This sequence comes from Mytilus edulis, assembly GCF_963676685.1. NCBI lineage: Eukaryota > Metazoa > Mollusca > Bivalvia > Mytilida > Mytilidae > Mytilus > Mytilus edulis. Next base: position 52,842,265 of record NC_092354.1, read on the forward strand.
GTTAATCATAATGATTCATATATATGCATTAACTTAACAATCGAGACCAGCACTGTATAAACTTTTCAACATACAACGACTAAATTATATCTGACATGTCAATTAAACTGTGTATTAGTTAACTATGAACGTCGGCTTAATCAAGTACATAAGTGTTGAAAATCGGCACTCTAAATGCCTAGGAATCACAAATTAAAAGAAATAAATCGCCATCAAAGGGACGTGTTGGTAATTATTCCATATATTGAAGATATATACCTTGGATACCTGAATGTTCGAACTGAGGCTGTTGACCATCATCGTCAAACAAGTTCCGAAAATGAAGATCACGAGAAGGAATATACAGAGAAAAATGTGCCCCCAGTAGCAGTATTTGATCCTGTAACGAGTTTATAGTGTTAGATGGTAAAAGGAATAAGCGTGGAGTTTTGTTTAATTATTTCAATCATTCGTAACAGTTTCCGAGTTTTAAACTTATATCTGTGATGCATGATAATTCAAAAGGAAAAAGTTGTGAGAAACTTTTCTTGGTGTCTGAAGTTAATATACCAAAAGATGCAGAATTGGTTTGGGACTATGGAGAGACCAAGAGAGATAGGATTCTAGGGAACCCTTGGTTGACCGGATAACTCTGTCGCTTCTAAATTAAATTTAAAATGTCAATTATCAGTGGGTAAGTAGTCGAGGTATAAAATAATTCATCGATTAATTTTTATATATTCGAATTCAATATTTGGTAAAATTTGTTTAGAGACATATCACTAGGTGGTAGTGGTCAGGCTAGCGCTTCGGGCACAAGCTTTAAAGTTGTGCGCACAAGTTTCAATAATTGAAAACTATACTTGAACAATGTTGAAAGAATGACTGTAATATCTTTTTCTTTCAAATTGAAGTGTGGGTCACATGTTTGATGTTATTTCGAATAGATACAGTCATACCTTAATTAACTAATTAAGAAAAAAAAACAATATTTAATTTCATTAAAGTTTTTCGTATATAAAATATACGCAACAGTGAGGATTAGTGAGTGACTTGATTGAATGTGAAACAATTACATGTATGTTTACAAAAGATCAGGAATTTGGATATTTATCGAAAGGTCATTTATTATTTTACTGCATAAATTGATTGAATAGAATTATTTAAATTGGTAATAAATATCAATAAAGATAAATACATTGTATTCCAGAATTCATCTATGCAAATCACAGGAAAATAATTATTTGGTTGCGTCAATACAAATATTCAGCGATTGTTTTCAACAAACTTTAATATACTCTGTTCTAATAATAAACATTATGCAACTGGATAACAACAACACATAAAAATCAGGACAAACAGGTAAAAATGTACTAGAGCGAACATGAATAAGGGCGAACGGACCCGGATTCTGTTTTATACAATATAACAACTAATTTGATGTGATATGAGGGTCCACACCAGTCCATATGGACTAATACATATAAAGATAAACAAGGAATGCAGGATATAACTACCGACCGAAAGCAATGTAAGTAAAAGGCAGTGGCTATTTTGCCGCCTCAGGACTATATGAAAGACATTTTATTGAAAAAAATTATCATCGGCGCAAATGATATATGTGGCTACTAGCTGAGATTTCAATAATGTTTTAGTCTGTGACTAGATATAGGATAACCATAATTTCGTATGTCGAACAGTTCCACCACCAAAAAATAAACGGAAACTTAATTAACAATCATAACACAACAACCTTGTATACACTATTTACATAAGAATCTTTAAGTTTTATGACTTTTTGCATGGGAAATTTACAGTTTTTTACTTTTGCATGGGAAGTTAACGATTTTAAGACTTTTTACATACAAAGTTAAGAATGTTTATGATTGTGTACTTCAAGCAGTTTATATTATTTTGGTATACTGGTATTAAATTAATAACATTTACAAAATAAATCACATAAATATTTTTTAGATAATTCGGATTTCAGAAAAAACTAAATTTATAGTCTTTGACCTTTAATAATTGACCTTTATATCTTTAAAGTTAATATGACACTAATTTATTTACTGTGTATTATGAGAGTAAATAGATAAAACTATTTAATGTTAATTCACATATTCATTAACTGAGACTTTAAGATTTAATAAAAATAATTATACTTTTAAAAATTGTATTAAGTAGACTAGATTTTCAAATGTGTGTTTAATTATTCATTGCTGCCCCTCCCATCCTTGCACCCACTCTTCATGCATCTTTTTTTTTGCTTGGTCTTTCATCACCAGTTGATATCGTGCATTCTGTATGAGGAACCTTCGTGATTGGAATTTTATTTTTGAGACTTTTATAGTGTGACGGTTATGTGTATATTTTATATATTTAGCTAGCCTATGTTCAAAATACGTGTACGTGCGTACTAGGTATGTAAAGTAGATGTAAATGATAATACTATAGATTTTTTTTTCAGAGGCTATAAATTGTACATGTACAGTGACAAATGATAACAGTGTGAATGTGAAAAATTGTGAGCTCTGCACATCGTCCTCAAGCAATTTTCATGTTAATGGTCATGCAGAATAAAGTAATAGAAATAGCTTCCAAGGTAGTGTGAATGTTATGAGAATGAACATGTAGTTTGGTATGAACTTTAAAGTATTCTTGTACTAATCTTTGAAATGAAAGAGCTGACTGAACATTGACTACAAATTAATATAAAAATGTGTGTACACCTAAGTAATACATGTATATTCTTAAGGGCCTCGGGAAAAAACAGTCCTACAGCTTACGATGTTAACCTCTTTAAGAGCCAGTCTGCCATAAAACCATGCAAAATCTCAAATTTCGTCCAAATTGGTAGTTATAACTGGGCAACATTATATATATTTCCAAAATCTTTGGGTATTTAGGAGTTAAGATAAAAAAAAATAATTTGTAAATTCACACTATTTTTCATTTAACAGCCTTATTTGCATATTTGTGAATTATTAAAAAAAAATGCCAAAAAAATCACCATATTTAGGTACTTTTTAAAGGTCTGGATAATTGATATATCTCTTAAATATAGCATTATCTTGTTATATTTTGCAAAGAACATTATAAAAAAAAAGAAAAAATGCATTTTGACATTTATTTTACCTTTTGGCAGGTTGCCAGAGAGGTTCGTGCAACAGATGTATTGGATAACTTGCATGTAGTACATGTACTCAGTAGGTGTTTTCTCTCAAGATCATATTTATTTTTTTCAACTTTTAGAATTTTTTCAAAGGTGCATATCAGTTCTAAGACAAGTAAAAAAATTTAGCCTGGCAAATATTGGGAAATTGGTAAAAAAATGCTCCCAAATATCTATAAAATGCACTAATTGTAATAGTTTTTGCCCTTTAATATTTTAACTAAAACTGATCAGAGTAGTGTTATATTCCGGACAATAACTTTAGTTTCAGTGTATAGAATGATTTTTTTTTTAGAAGGTTCAATACCACAAAAGGAAGGTTTGGATCGATTTTGGGGATGATGGTCCCAACCGTTTAGGAATTAAGGGCCACAAAAGGGGCCCAAAACAAGCATTTTATAGTTTAAGGATAATAACTTGTGTATAAGTATTTCAATTGCTCTGATATTGTATCACAATGTTTAAAACCACACGTAGAAGGTTTGGATTCATTTAAATGGGTCATGGGTTCAAAGTTAGGAATTAAGGGCCAAAAAAGGGGCCAAAAAGGGGCCAAAAACAAGCATTTTTCTAGTTTCAAGACAATAACTTGTGTGTAATTGTCTGGATCTCTCTTAAATTGTACCACAACGCTCCATATAACAAAGGGGAGGCTGGGATTTAGTTTTGGATTAATTGTCCAAAATATGTAGGAATAAGGGGCCAAAAAAGGGCCAAAAAGAAGCATGTTTCTAGTTTCCAAACAATAACTTGGGTTTAAGTATACGGATCTCTCTGTAATTGTACTACAAGGTTCTATACTTAAAAGGAAAGGATGGGATTGTGTTTAAGGGTTATTCCTTAAAGGGGGTTTCAATAAATGGGGGGGGGGATTTGTAAACAATTTTTTAAGGGATTTCTTTTTTTTTCAAAATTTTTCAAATTTCAAATTTTGAAAATTTTCAAGAAGAAATCTTCAATTGCACAGTATTGTGCAATAGATTTGTTGATCTTTGACCACATTTATTTTGTAACAAAAACCTTTATTTTGTAAAAAAATGCAATCACAATCCAAATTCAGACAGCATCAAGCTTGAACATTGTGACCAACTTTAATTTGCCCCAACTGTTCAACCACTGCGGTTTATAAAGCTGCGCCCTGCGGAGCACCTGATTTTCACATACTTTCAATTGATGACAGTCTTTTAAAAAGCTTGTTATATGAAACAGAGTTGTGAACATACTTGTATTTCAAAAGATCTTCCTCTTTGAAACTTTTGATTGGAATGCAACCAATTATAGGGGCAATCACTCATTGAGTGTCTAGATTCGAAATCTGTGTCTATTAGAGCGTATGTAAAAAATGTGGCCATTTATTTTCATCTACGAAAAAAGTTTATATGTGCATATATAATGTGCCATATAAAAGTTTTTGATTTATATCTCAGATTAAATCAAAATAAAAGAAAGACATTTGAGGTGACCCTACTTCTTCAAAAATCGAAAGCTTTTCCAAAATTATCTTGAATGTTCCCTCTCCAAAGAACATCTCTTTCCTGTTTGTTGATACTTTGAGATTTTGATTTTAAGTTCCCGAACGGCTAACGTCTAAGTGGACTTAGGTTTGTCTGTCTGTCAGTCTGTCTATCTGTCATTTTGGCAAATCAAGACTTTGTGCTTGTAGATTTTGATTTGATATTTGGTTTATTGATTTATCATGACAAGTTACAGGTCAAATTCATTATTCACGCTTTAAGCTTTTCTCTTTGTTCAGTTGAAGCCCTTTCTCTAGAATTAAATTTTTGATGAAATACTTATTCATTAGAAAATTTCTGTTCAAACGGAAATAACTCATTTTTTAAGACAAAATGACATTTTGAATGGTTTTCCTTTTCTTTGGTATTTAGTGATTCAGTTTTGTTCCAGTCTGATATTTGTGTGCAGAGTTGTGGTCTTTGGACATAGGAAATTCACTTAGATAGTCAGAATTCAACAAGTTTTATTTGTTTTGCTTGAAGATTTTGTCTCGATATTTTTATGTAGTTTACACCATGACAAATTATAGATCAAGTTAAAATTTTGTTCCATTACAATGAATTTGTAACGGGTTGGGGACTATGTATTGCCATGTATTACTCACAGAATGCTTGTTTTTATCCAAAAAAATTCTGATGCTGCAAAATTGTTTAATATTTAGTTAAAATAGATATTGATGACTTTATTATGTTAAATTTTTTCAGATCTAACAAACTTTTACTTTTTTTTGCTAATACCTTCATCATGTTCATTCATGACTAAAAACTTGTATTTAGACCATTTTGCACGTTTTTCTTTACGATAGACCACCATAATATTACATGTATATAAACAGTAAAATCTTACCATTTTAATGACAATATAAAAAAGAAGATATGGTATGATTGCCAATGAGACAACTGTCCACAAGAGACCAAAATGACACAGACATTAACAACTAAAGGTCACCGTACGTCCTTAAACAATGAGCAAAGCTCATACCGCATAGTCAGCTAGAAAAGGCCCCGATAAGACAATGTAAAACAATTCAAATGAGAAAACTAAAGGCCTTGTGTATATTAAAAATGAATGAAAAACAAATATGTTACACATAAACAAACGACTACCACTGAATTACAGGCTCCTGACTTGGGACAGGCACATACATAAATAATGTAGCGGGGTTAAACATGTTAGCGGGGGATCCCAACCCTCCCCCTAACCTAGGACAGTGGTATAACAGTAAAACATAAGAACGAATTATAAAAATCAGTTGAAAAAGGCTTAACTCATCAGATGGACAAAAATACAAGTGGACGTGGCCGGGTAATTGTATGTCTGCTCAACAGTTTAACCATTTATCTGTGTATATTTGTTTTTATACAACCGCAAAAAATGAAAAATTTTGGTCGTATATTGGTATGACGTTGCCGTTGTCATCGTCGTCGTCATCCAAAGATATTTGGTTTTCGCACTATAAGTATAACTTTAGTATAAGTAAATAGAAATCTATGAAATTTAAACACAAGGTTTATGACCATAAAAGAAAGGTTGGGAATGATTTTGGGAGTTTTGGTCCTAACAGTTTAGGAATTAGGGGCCAAAAAGGGTCCACAATTAAACTGTTTGATTTCATCAAAAAATGAATTATTGGGGTTCTTTGATTTGCCAAATCTAACAGTAAATTTAGATTCTTAATTTTTGTTCCTGTTTTCAAATTGGTTTACATTAAGGTCCAAAGGGTCCAAAATTAAACTTAATTTGATTTTAACAAAAATTTAATTCTTGGGGTTCTTTGATAAGCTGAATCTAAAAATGTACTAAGATTTTTGATTATGGGCCCAGTTTTTAAGTTGGTCCAAATCGGGGTCCAAAATTAAACTTTGTTTGATTTCAACAAAATTGAATAAATGGGGTTCTTCAAATATGCTGAATCTAACCATGTATTTAGATTTTTAATATTTGGGCCCGGTTATCAAATTGGTCCACATTGAAGTCTAATGGGGTCTAAAATTGAACATTATTTGATTGCATCAAAAATTGAATTCTTGGGGTTCTATGATATGCTGAATCTAACCATGTATTTAGATTTTAGATATTGGACCATAATAGGTAAATGTCAAATTAAATTTTTTTAAAAGTTTTTAAGTTTAAGTTCTTAGACCACACTCATTCTGTTGTGTCAACTATTTAATCACAATCCAAATTCAGAGCTATATCAAGCTTAAATGTTGTGTCCATACTTGCCCAAACTGTTCAGGGTTCGACCTCTGCGGTCGTATAAAGCTGCACCCTGCGGAGTATCTGGTTATTACATGTGGTTATGAAATAAATTTTATTGCAATTTGAAATATTTGTGTTTGTCTCAGCTGGTAGTAATAGGCCATCTGTATTTTACATGTCTTATTCCCAAGCCTCAAATTGCTAGAGATTACATTCTAGGAGAAACTTAACATTACTGTTATGTCCACGGTTCTCCCAGAATTGACATAGGGATAACTAACTGGTTCATGTCAGCGTCACAAAATTTCAGTTCCAGTTTTATCAGGAACTACTAGGAGTAGTCTCTTTATATTTGACATAAAGCTTTATCACAATATACAAAATATAGCACTTTTCTAGGTAAGAGGCACAATTCTATGAAATTCACAAAACTATTAAATCTTCCTCTTTTCTGGAAATAGATAACATGGATGTACAAGGCTGCGCAGTTTGTACAATGTTGTCTACATTTTCATACTATTTTAGAAAAGAAAATACCCCGATTTCATCTGAAGGAGACGTGCTTAGAATTTTTAGTACTTTTATGATAGTATTTTTGTCTAAATTGCAAGGGGTTGCAATTATGTTGAGTCTCTATCTCTTATATGTTAAACAGTTTTATGAATCATTATCAAATACAACATGTTTTAAAAATATAAGACTGAACTCAATTGTGGCCACTTTGAAATTAGACAAAAAAGCGTCTAAAAACTAGACTATTATAAAATGCTAAAATTATGAAGAACTCATGATGATATTACTTGATGAGTGTGCATAGTATTGTAAATAAAACAGCCCATTTTAAGTTACTAAAGTAATTTACTTTTGAATAAGTTAAGATTTCAAACATATGGTAAAAATGCTCAGTTTAGGGGCAAAAAATGCAAAAAAGCGGTTTCCCCGGGTTTACTCATTTAGTATATTTTATAATTTAAACTAAGTTAAACTTGGTTTATTCAATTAATATAACCAGTAAACATTAGTTTAGTCATTATTTTTCTTATATTTTGACTATTACATACTTTTAAAAAGTTTCTAATGAAACAGATAAAAAAATTTAAAAATCGGCAAAATGGCCATCACGCCTATCTTTAATTATTATTTTCTCGTAAGAAGGTATCATTTGCCGAGCACCATTTTCTTGCATTTTGTAGATAAATATATAAGCTTCATGAAATATTACATTTTATTGAAAATAAAACATGATCTTACAAGATTCAAGCCTTTGAAAATATACAAATTTTGCTGAATCGGCACTTTTTCAAAACCATGCAATTTCAACCTGTAAGTAGGGGTATTGAGAAATCTCACAACTTTTTGAATTATCATAATTTCCTTTCATTTTAAGTTGTTAGTTAAGATATTTGTTATCATTTAGTTGTATTTTTTCTATAAAACAAAAAAAAATCAGGTCAAAATACCCTAAAATAGGCTTGAAATGGCTATTAGTCAGTACAGAAATAGACAATTATCGAATGTTCGGCATACACAAATAATGGCTGAATATTTTTTCAAAATATTTTGCACAAATAGTTATTACATATAAGGTATCTAAAATACAAAATATCAGTCTGATTGGAATATTTTGGATTTGGACCATTTTGCATGGTTTTATCACAGACTGGCTCTTAAATATGTAAGAAACTGTTATAATATACCATTTAAGCTGGGGTCACACATTCACGATTTTTACTGCATTCCTTCACAGGACCATTCCCGATTAAAATTTGTCAAAAGTCTGATCAAGATCCTGTGAATCGTGGATGGAAATTCAAACTTTAATTAAAATTTGTAAAGAAAATAATTAATCACGACAACAATCAGATATTGTTCAGGAAGCGTCCAGATTCAGCCGTTTTCAGCCGAATTTGTCCCGATTATCCCGTTCTCAATCCGATTCTAATCTGATTCATATCTTTGGCCAGGTAAAAACAGCCCGATTCTGTCCAGACAGCATCCCGAAGTTGCCGAATGCGATCCGACAGAGACCCGACAGTGACCAGACAGTGAACCGACTCCAACAGAAACAATCCGTTAGAAACCGTTCCACGTGACAGTCCCGTCCTATAGAAAAATCGTGCGACGGCAGATAATCACTTCAGCCTCAGCACTTCTACAAACAGCTATAAACAGATTGTTTCCATTTAAAATAGATAATCCTTATCCAGAGATAGTAAGTTATTATGGGATTTAGTTATGATAATGCTTTTTTATGTTAAATGTTTAGATTAATGTAAAATGTAACACGTGAAGATAGTTATGAGATTATTTGGGGTGTAAATTTGTAGATAGGTATGAGATTTAGTTATGAAATTTAATTATGAGATTTATGAGCATTTATATGTTTCTTTTAATTACATTGCTTTTCTTTTCTGTATTTTCATTTAGATGTTTGTTGACCTGGTACGACAGTGTTCGAACGAGGTATGGTAAACTGGCTGCCCGACCCTCTGGATCAGGAGCCGAACTGACTGACCGTGAGAAGTGGATACTGGATAACCTTAAATTTCACAAGCCATATATCCACCGTGTGAAGAAGAAGACGCCTGTAAGTGTGAGTATTATGCAAACAACTAAATTTATTTTATTCATGCAATATTATGCAAATAGCTGAATGCATTTATTCATACAAGTATTATGCAAATAGCTGAATGTATTTATTCATGCAAGTATTATGCAAATAGCTGAATGTATTTATTCATGCAAGTAATTTGCAAATAGCTGAATGTTTTTATTCATGCAAGTATTATGCAAATAAATGAATGTATTTATTCAATTTTGATCAAAGCTAAAAATAAACAAATATTTAAGTTTGGATAAATTTTAAATACTATTTGATATTTCATTTTTGACATATACATAGGTATAATTCAAACATTTCATTGTTTTCAGTATTATTGCGTTCAATAATTCAATTATTAATTATGTTTGTTTCTGTACTTTCAGCTTAAAGGAAAAATTACTTCTGCTACTGATGCTACTGTAGACGATGCTTCATCCTCAATTGCAGATGAGGAATCAACGCAGGACATGCAGCACAGGCATGACGAGGACATTACCGACATCAATATGGTACTTGATGGACGTGAAGATCCTGTAGGAACTCATTCGACCATTTCCCTAGAACAGATGCCTCCTTCCTCCATGGGAGGCAATAAGAAGACACATGTACAGAAACATTGAGAAAATGAAGGAGCAGGATGCAGCCTTTTTAAGTCACAAGAAAGAGAGGGCCGACGCAACAGCCAAGTTCCGAGCTAAGATCATGGCTACTGTTGTTACTCCTATTGTATCATCCCCCAAGAAGTTAGATTCGTCTAGATCTGGCTTTTGCAATTGGTTCGAGTCTGTGGCTGAGAGTCTGCACCCAAGCCTGTGGCCTAGGTAAATATGATATTTCAAAATGGGAAAAGGAAAATTTTTGGCCTCCTAAAATGACAAAAATATTATATGCACAAAATACCATAAAAATACAATTTTTTTATAGAATTTATAATGCTTTTCTAAGTTTCGATAAAACCTTTTGGGTTCTGACATATAGTATTTTTGACGTCATGTGCAAGTATTTGAGGGATTGCATAGTTTCGAGCAATATCTGGTCATGTTTGGGAGAAAATGAATAGGTGTGCATTCGTTCAAAATTCCATTTTCATATCAAACCTATCTTTTGGTATGGGAAACATCGATGCCAAAAATCTCGATGGTTCATGGATGCGCGCATGCATTATTTGTAACTTTTCCACCTGTAAAATGCTTGAATGTAGGGAATTTTTATGAAATTGATAATTAGTCACATGGTGATGGCGTCTAAAAATGCCTTTATCATACCTTGTCCTTTATTGATAAAATTTATTGAACAAACTTTTTTATAGTGTTTATTATTTATTACATGTCAACTTATACATGTATTGTTTAACGGTTCTGTGTTTTACCCCATTTATTGTGTCATTTGACGCACAAATCGACAAATGGCAGATCTCCTCAACATTGTCCACACCAACTACCCAGCCGCAGACTCAGTCACAGACTCAGGCACACATTTCCACATCATTACATAGACAGCATGACACATTCCCGTCTGTGACCAGTGCTCATATGTCCCAACAAGCTAACTTTGACAGCTTGATGAGTTGCAGTTGTACTGGGGGATGTCACTCAACACCGCTGGCAGTTCCGGCAGCAGCATTCCCAGGAGCCTGCCGCCCGAAATTCGGTAAATATATATAAGAAAAAAACAAAGGATACGGGCTATTCATCCCAGACCCAAAATCAGTACATGCACTGTATAAAAAAAAATATCACAAATAGCCAAGGAACAGCGCTGGTTTTGATGTTCTTCATCCCAAAAAACTCTCACCTCACTACAAGTTAAAGACGGCCTTAGTAACGGCATCAGCGAAATTCTTTGCAAAAATAATCTGGATTTATTTTGTAAGATGTAACAAGTAAATAAAAAGTAGTAGATATTTAAAACAAGATATAGTTCCTATAAGCTTGTAAATGAGAACAACATATACAGCAGAAGATCCTATATAAATCTTTAACTATGTAGCATATATTTTAGTACTCAAGGTATCAGATCAGGAACAGTTGAAGGAATGGTGCTTTTAAATATCACAATTTTAGTTACAAACTGACCTTAAAGTGAAAGAACGATTCGGCACACATAATAAAAGTTATCTCAAGAATAGATACATTTGTATATATAAACATATTTTGTTTGCATTTATTAAACTTTGTCAATGTATATATTTATGTCATAAATAGCTCACCAGAGCCAAAGGATGAAGCGCGCTTTTGTCATCTTTTGCGTCCGTCGTCCGTCTGTTATCTTTTCATATTTTGATCTTTTTCTCAAGACCCACTGGGCCAAATAAGTCTCCACGGAGCCTTTTTTACTTATATTGTATTATTTTTCTGTCATTTTAACAGCATGCAGTCGCAGCGGTTTGTTGGTTATGGTGCCGCATATCACGGAGGTTACTCTGAATCTCACGCTGGATCTCACACTGGAACATGGGCCACGGAGGACTCAAGACCACCTGCACTTTGTGTACATCATGGCTCCTCGTCTGGTCAGAGTAGGCCAAAATCTGTCACGACCTCAACCGTGGTCTCGGGTGATCAGGATGAAAGTTTGCTGGATATCACCTTGAACGATACTCTGAATGTCCCCCCTACTACATCACCTAGTGAGTTTGTCGAAATTGGTGCAATTGTGAAACCTGTGTCTGCTGATTGACATTATAAGGACCAAACCTCATTTTGATCTTTCCAAAGTTTTATTGAAATATTTCTGATGGGTAATTTGATTGTGTCATTATTATTAAAATTTTGATTTTAAACTTTTTTTGCATTTTGATTATAAGTTTGATTTTAAACTGCTTGCTGATATGCTGTATTTATATTACAGCAAACTTGTATGAGAACATTGCAAGGTAAAAAGATGTACATGAGACAAAAACTTACACATATTTTTACATTTGAGTATAGGTACAGCGCTTTGATTGCTGTTCTTCATTAAATCTTGAAGTAATCTCTTAAATCTGTATAATAATTGCAAAACAATTGTAGGATTGGAACTAATGTGTTTTAGTTTCACAGAATAAAACTGAAAATTGAAATGGGAAATGTGTCAAAGAGACAACAACCTGACCAAATAACAGAAAACAGTCCAACGCACCAATGGTCGTTTAACATAGTGAGAAATGCCGAATCCGAAGGCCGGCTTCAACTAGTCTGAAAACAAAAATGTGTATTAGTTCAGTGAAAATGGACGTCACATCAAAACTGAGGCGGGAATAAACATGTTTTGTGAGAAATCAACCGTCCTATTATACCTCTATCCCGTGTACAATAAACAAAAACACAGCAATACGCACAGTTAAACTTAATTCAAAACTGCTCACAAGGAAGCTATTAAACCAAGAGTTCCAGGTGAAGTTGAAATCATCCCTTCGTAAATTTTACGGGCGCCATCACGAGTTGGTTGACCGTTACAGAATCACCATAATCGTATATGTTACTTATGTGGTAACTACAATACCCTTCCCTTTTCATGAATGTGACCTACCGAATTAGACCGTTTACCGGATTTGTAATAACATAAGCAACACAACGGGTGCCACACGTGGAGCAGGATCTGCTTACCCTCCCGGAGCACCTGAGATCACTCCCAGTTTTTGGTGAGGTTCGTGTTGCTTAGTTTTGGTTTAGTTTTCTATGTTGTTTCTTCTGTACTAATATTTGTCTTTTTATTTTAAGCCATGGCGCTGTTCTTTCCGATCTATGAGTTTGACTGTCCTTTTTGTATCTTTCGTCCCTCTTTTAAAAGAAGTCCGATGTCAGAACCTTTTAACATTTAATATACACAGTTAATGTAAAATATCACAGAAAAAAACTAAAGAAAAATTCCCGATTAAATTTTCCTTTCCATAAGTTAACTCATAAATAAAAATAAGTTTTAATAAACATTAAACAGCTATTTATTATGCCATGAAATTAGTACTAGTAATGTCACAAGTTAAACTCCTCTGTTAATTTGAAAGCCCATTGATATATACAAGATGAGACATATACATCATGGTATTCTGTCATTTGTTCATATGAACTTCATTCACGGCGAGGGTTGATCATCCTCATCTGCCAAGGTACAGAACCAGCGGCTGATTTAAGATAATGTTTGAGATATTGTCTCTGCCTCTTTCCCTGCACTGTTGCATTGTTAGCACCCTGAACATTAACAACGTCAAGCAGCATGTTTCGACCCAATCTCCATTCTCCGGGTATGATCGTTTCGTTTTCGACATCTTCACGATCAACTTGGTTGATGTTCATGTTTGGGTAGCGTATTCTCATCAAGTTGTGGAGACAGACACACGCCTGTACGATGATTCTAACATTGTCAGGAGAATGTTGCATGGTGGACAACAGTATTTGAAATCTCTGAGACATTATGCCAAATGCATGTTCCACTACTCTGCGTGCTCTTGACAACCTGTAGTTGAAGATCCTTTCTTCTACCGTCATATTACGAAAAGGAAAAGGCTTCATCATGTCAGTTCTCAGTTGAAAGGCATTGTCAGCAACAAAAAAGTATGGCATGTTTCTGTCATCTTCAGGAAGTGGCTCAGGATCAGGAAAGCCAATGGTCTTATTCTATAGTACTTCTTTCAGCGCACACTCGTTATATATTTGAGCGTCTGAAGCTGCTCCATCTGGCCCAACATCAAGCCAGATAAATCTATAATCCGCATTCACAAGGGCCATCAGGACTATGGAGAAAAAACCCTCATAGTTATAATACGTAGATCCAGTATTTGGTGGGCACTTGCACGCAACGTGCTTTCCGTCCAACGCACCGCACACATGTGGGAAGTTCCATCTGACGAGAAATTCATTTGCTATTTCCAACCACTCTGCTGGGGTAGTGGGACATGCGATTACCTCTGCAGCGTACTCATCAATGATGGCTTGGCAGACTTCAGGGACAAACATTGACATGGTGTATTCGGTATAAAGACATCATTCGTAAATATAGCTCAACATGCAGACTTCTAATACGTTCAGGTATTTCACATCCAATTTTTTATGGTAATATTCTTTATAAAGCACAAAGGTGTCAGTATTCACCTCAGAAACTTACAAAACCTTTGAATAGACTTATTAAGAAGGGATATAATTACGATACAGTTGTCAAGTCATTAAAGATTGCATATTTTGGCGTTAATATTGAGTCACTGATAAGGTCTTTGCATCGGAACTAAACACATTTATTCTAAAAACAGTTATTGGCATGACACGGGTTATGTTCTTCTCATATATGTTATGATGGTATGATACTAAACCCCTAACGGGAAGGATTGTGCCTGATGTTCATATGATGAAATCATAATCTTTCAGTCAGTTTAATTGAAGTCTGGAGCTGGCATGTCAGTTAACTGCTAGTAGTCTGTTGTTATTTATGTATTATTGTCATTTTGTTTATTTTCTTTGGTTACATCTTCTGACATCAGACTCGGATTTCTCTTGAACTGAATTTTAATGTGCTTATTGTTATGCGTTTACTTTACTACATTGGTTAGAGGTATAGGGGGAGGGTTGAGATCTCACAAACATGTTTAACCCCGCCGCATTTTTGCGCCTGTCCCAAGTCAGGAGCCTCTGGCCTTTGTTAGTCTTGTATTATTTTAATTTTAGTTTCTTGTGTACAATTTGGAAATTAGTATGGCGTTCATTATCACTGGACTAGTATATATTTGTTTAGAGGCCAGCTGAAGGACGCCTCCGGGTGTGGGAAATTCTTGCTACATTGAAGACCTGTTGGTGACCCTCTGCTGTTGTTTTTTATTTGGTCGGGTTGTTGTCTCTTTGACACATTCCCCATTTCCATTCTCAATTTTATGTTACTGGGAACCCTGAAGTCCCACTTAATACTACTGTAGCTGTCGCCGGATGCTAGATGTCTCATTGTACAGGCAAATTTCAGTCCTGGATCTAGGGCTTTCCTCCACCAGGTATCTTGTTTGGTAATTCGGGGTGTGATTCGAGCTACATTGTAGCACTTCATCGTACAGCAGGTCAATGGACAGCCTCATGTAGTTGGTGAAAGCGTCTGGGTCTTCTTCTCTCAGCTCTCTCATCAATGTGTCGTACTGGCCGAGCTGCCCCCTTCTAGATATCCAGGGCTTGACCCGGTATCTTCTATTTCTACCGAATCGATGTGCCCTTCTTTTTAAATAATAATTGGCAAACAGATGGTCTTCTTCTTCTTCCAATTCCATAAGAGAAACCTGCTGTAGAAATCTGAGCATACGAGCACATTGCATGTCGGACCGGTCAAAGTACTGTCAATGAATGACACTCTCACACACACACACACACACATGCTACTTAAGACAATAGCAGCTCATCTGAATTTTAAATTGCACGCATCTAAAATCCTACACCTGTCGTCATATTCGGGATGATGTCGGAACGCAATCCTATTACAGTCTGGTGTACCGCATTACAAACGGCTTTGTCTGGACTCAGTCGTTTCATATTCTGTAAGAGTCGGGACTTTGACGTGGGTATTATTGCCGAATTTCGTATTAATAATCTGACTGTTCCGGAACAGTTTCGGCAAAGACGGTTCGTATTCGGCAATATCTGAATGCAATCTGGACACATCGGGAAAAAAACAGCGATGACAAATTCCTCCAGATCATCCCCGTTCCATAGGACACCGTCCAGGACAGAGTTACGATTTTGATCCGATACAGCCGAAACTGTCACGAAATAATCACGATTGTAATCCAACTAGACAAAATCGGCTGAGCTCCCCCGAATGTTACGGGACGCACCTAACTGTCGGGGTGCTTGGCCGACCTCTCCGACCTGTTCCCGATCTGTACGAATCTGGTACGAACGTATACAACTTCGTTAAGACAATGATAGGACATTTCAGATCATTAAGGATAGTATTCCATTTTTTTGAATTTTTTATGTCTTAACGCTGTCGGATCTCAAACGGGAGCAATAATCGGCACTGTGTGAACCCCGCATTACAGAGTAAAGAACAGAAACACTGAAATAAATGTAGATATTGTTTCCAAATCTATATATTATGTATATTGAAGCTCAACATTATGAAAAAAATCACACAAGAGAAAAATAACATTCAGATTACAGAGTTGAACTTTGCATTATTTTCATAATTGGAAATTCTTAAAACTTAAAACTTTCTCATAAATTCTGTTTAAACAATGCATGCTTCACATTTTATTTTATGCTGCACTTCAACAATATTTATTTTCTCAGATGATTTGCATTATGATCAGAGTATGAGGATGTAACTTGTAAGTGTTATCTATAAATGTGTATGTGGGTTTAAATGAATGAGAGAGGAAACCCAACATCACTATTACAACCTTAAGACTTGTAACGATCTATATTCAGTCATAAACTATCATTATAATGTTTATTCCATTTTACGTTTATAAATTGTTTCATTTTTTTTTCCAATTTTACTTTATCTAAAGATCTAAATTTATTTGTAGAGAAGAAATCATCAGAAATTCATGTAAAGAGTAACCCCCTAAAAGAAGAGACAATTCTGAAACAAAATCAACTAATGTTCAAAAGATTGATGAAACTCATCAACAAAGGACAAACAACACACAAACCTTTCTATGTTGTCCCAAAAGATACATCAGAGCAAGCACAGAAATTTACTAAAGGCGAATTTTCAAATTTAATGCTGGATAGAAACAATATGCATCTCGATATTTTGAAATATATTCCAAATTGTTCAAAAACATAAAATGCCAAAAGTAGGAGATCCCGCGAATAGTTGTGAGGACTATAATGATAAAACTAGGAATTTTACCGAGGAGCAAAGATCATCACTCCTAAAATATTTATGTGACAATTTTCATCAAATCACCTTGCAACACCCTGATGTACCAAGTCTAATTCATGTCACTATTACATGCATTTTGATACACAGACATTTTTTTCTGGTGGTCCTTGAAGAAAATCTTCTCAGGTCCTAACTATTATTTCTAATGGAGTTATCAGATGAAGAGCAAGTTTTTCTGGGGTCATGGATTTAATTGTTAAGAACCCTTGCAACAACTCTTTGATGTCCCGTAGGTGGCCTGTTGTTAGCTAATAACTTGCACCTAGAACAAGCCAACTAATTGGCCTGCCATTCTGTACTTCATTTTCAAGAGCTTCTTTGTTGTGAGCTAATAACTTGGTTAAGGTTCCTAAAAAAACTCTTTGCTTCTTGTAACGTCTGCTGCTTCGTTGTCATCTAAAAACACATTCTGCTTTCAGACAATTAATTTGTTTTGAATTTACAAGAAGGTTATCAAAAAAAGGGTTGGATTGATTTCAGTGGTTATGGTTTAGACAGTTTAGGAATTAGGGACTTCTTGTAAATTCGAAAAATTTCATAGAGATTCGTTCACTCAAACTAAAGTAATTGTCTGAAAGCAGAATGTGTTTTCAGATGACAATGAAGCAACAGACGTTACAAGACCAAACAAAAGAGTAGGTTCAGTAAGAACCCCTTTTTGCCCCAAAAATAGAGCAGTTTAACAAAATTGTAAAAATGTAATTTTTTAGGTATTTATCGGAAAGAAGAATGCTTCTGCTACACACATATTGGCTTTTTTTTTATAATACAATTCACATTTATCGTGTACTAGCATCATATAGTCATACTAAATTACTGAAATCTTCACAATGTCAGCATTTTAGTTATAATTTTAGATGGTTTCCGTGTTAAATGACAGTAGCCGCATTCGTGTTCGTTCATGATATTGAGATGTAAGTTGTATTTGATAATAATACATAACATATTTAAAGGTTGAGGATGAACATGGATGCGGCCACTTTCATTTTTGACAAAAACCAACTTAAGTGACGTTTTTTGGCATATTTGGTAGATTTTTCATATTTAAGTTTGAATCTGAGCGTTTGTAATGATTAAATCAGTTAAAATCTTTTAAATAAACGAATTGAATCAATTAAAATAGACACTTTATAAACTCATCATAGATACCAGGACTAAATTTGGTATATACGCCCGACGCGCGTTTCGTCTACAAAAGACTCATCAGTGACGCTCGAATCCAAAAAAGTTAAAAAGGCCAAATAAAGTACGAAGATGAAGAGCATCGAGGACCAACATTCCTAAAAGATTTGCCAAATCCAGCTAAGGTAATCTATGCCTGAGGTAGAAAAGCTCAAGTATTTCAAAAATTTATTTTTTTGTAAATATAACCATATTATATATGATTATAAAGAGTCCTTTATCGTACCTTCTCCTTTTTGTGGTCAAACAAAAAACATGTACATTCAGAGCAATTACAGAAGATTTCATCACAACACTAACAATATATGGTATGCTTTGACTGTTTTGTAGATCTTGTTTTGTATCTGGTTGACATACCTTTTGAATTCAATGAATATCTTGAAAGTGATGTTTTTGCCTGGTCCAACTAATCTATAATCAATGACAAATGTGTTGAGGACTGGATCTAGCTTTTGCTCTATGCTTGTAATATTTCTGTCTTGCTAGGCTGAAATTACCAAAAGTAAAATCATATCAACCAAAAATATAATAGAAGCAACCAACAGTAAAATAACAAACCATGTTTTTCAACATTGTGGTGCACATTTAATAACCTGCATAACAGTGTACAACATTTTTAGGCTATTTTGAATATAAAGGAACAATATTAGTCATCCCTTATAACTTAATGCTATGTTTACTTTTTAACGAGTAAAATGTAATTGTTGGTCCGCATCATCTAGATAGTTCAGCTAAGACTCTATCAACATGTCTAAAACATATAAGCATTTGCTCAAAAAATAAAATAACAAAATATAGTCATAAACAAAATCAGCAATATCAAGCTTTAAATAAAATTGGGGATTTTCATTTTGTTTTAACTAACCATTATCAAATACTAATACAAAATAGAATAACAATAACTGTTAATTGATTACGAATTATCTCTAAAAGTTATTCAAATAAGATGACAAAGTTGATGCATGTTTAGAATTGTCGAAACTAATATCCTTTACCTATTTCTGTTAACATAATCATGATAATTCCTAGGTTATTAAGTTGAAAAGGGGATTGTCAAATTTTAATGTTAGAATAAATGAAATTGAACATTAAACGGTCATGTGTTAAAGAAAATGGCCTTATATTATAGCCTTAAGGCTGAAATAAATAAAAAGAACCTTAGTGAGAAAACTCACAAACCTTGCCCTCCCCTCTCCACCCAAACTGCAACTGGGCAATCAAAATATCATACGAGTCTGAAGTTCAAAGACATCAACTCATCCCTGTTAGTAACCAACCAAGTGGAAAGTCATTCTATTTAGTTTTTTTAAAGATTGTGACAAATTTCTAAGTTCAGCACATGAAAAAAAATCATTAGTAAACTTTATCTTCTTTATATTGCAATTAGTCAGGTCAATAAGTTTGTTTCTTTTCTCTTTTATGCCTGTTAGATCAAAAGAGAAACCATGTTTCTTGATTTGATTTCTATGCATTGTTAAAATTTGGTGTCATCACTTTTAATAAGTGCCATCTTCATTGCTCAGGGTTATCTTTAGACCCCCAAGGGTGACTGGGGTATAGAAATATGGTCACTTGGTCTTCTCCCGACCGGCAGTAAAACGCTTGCCGAAGTGGGGCAAGTTCGCAGTCACGTCCAATCAGAAGGGGGACGTTAAATCCGATGCCTCGTGTAAAGAGAGTGCCACACTCTTTGCACGTTAAAAACCCTTGCAACAACTCTTTGAGGGGTCCGTAGGTGGCCTGTTGCAAGGCAAAATTTCTGTCCCTATCCAATATACCGTCATTTTCCAGTGGCAGTCAAAATTTTCCCGACTATCATCCCAGATGACCTCTATTGTATCAACCTACCTATTGTATTTATTGTGAACCTGTTCTCGTCCTGAATATGCATGAATTATTTGCCACTGGACGTTAAGCAACCAACAATCAATCAATCAAATGTTATCTTTAATATCTTAGATGTGTCAACTCCACACATTTTTTGCACTCCATCTATGAATCTATGACATAAAAAATTCAGTACGAAAGTTGGTCATCATTTTGCATTAATTGTCTTAATATTTATATCATTAAAATACCAATCGCCACATCCGCTTGCCGAAGTGGGGCGTCCGTTTGGCTGTGCGGGATGTATCAAATTCACAGTCACGTCCGGTCAGATTGGGGACGTTAAATCCGATGTCTCGTGTAAAGAGAGTGCCACGCTCTTTGCACGTTGAGAACCCTTGCAACAACTCTTTGAGGGGTCCGTAAGGGCCTGTTGCAAGGCAAAATTTATGTCCCTATCCGAAATACCCTCATTTTCCAGTGGCAGTCCAAATTTCCCCAACCATCATCCCAGATGGCCTCTATTGTGACAAGACCTACCTATTGTATTTATTGTGAACTTGTTCTCGTCCTGAATATGCATGAAATATTTGCCACTGGACGTTAAGCAACCAACAATCAATCAATCATTTTACCTTTGGCTTCACACTCAATGAAATCGGCTGTAAATCTTGA
The DNA here is from genome assembly GCF_963676685.1 of Mytilus edulis. Classification (NCBI taxonomy): domain Eukaryota; kingdom Metazoa; phylum Mollusca; class Bivalvia; order Mytilida; family Mytilidae; genus Mytilus; species Mytilus edulis. The sequence continues at coordinate 52,863,258 of NC_092354.1, forward strand.
AAGTTGAAACCTTTTAGCTGGACATTCAGTCCTGCAAGTGAAGACATTCAGAATGAAAATAATAAATCGATCAACATTAAAAGAAGAAATTAAGGTTGAAAACGAGTGCACCCGCACGAGCGGGGATCGAACTCACAACCTCAGTGTAGACTGGCTAGTGATTACAGAAGTAACTTCTTAGACCACTCGGCCACCGAGACTCTTTAATGAAGTATGTCTACGTTTCTAATCAAATTCGGATGTTTGGGGTTTCATGAAATACTACTTACCAACAACTGTTACATAAAAAAAGCATTTCATTTTGGATAAGATAAGGAGATGTGGTATGATTGCACATGATACTATATACCGGCGATCAATGTGCAAATTTCAGGATATATATCGTAGAAATAATGAATTTTTAGAGAAGCTTGAAGATGTTCATGCCTCTTTCGTCTACATATCTTAATGAGTTTTTAACGTCTTAAACCATTTCATTGAAAACTTTGAACTTTTTTTTCAGCATTTCAGTCTTTGAAATATTGTGTTAAGTGTTAAAAATCTCACAGTGTACGATTCTTTAAGTGACAAACAATGACATTGTACAGGCTATGCATATTTGCTATACATACTGTATAAATCTGATACTGAATCTTCAATAGTAGTTTTAATCCATTTGCGTTTTTTAATGTACCGGTAAACAACATGTAAATGTGAAATGCTATATTCATAACTTCAACTATTATTTATGAATTATAAGTGTGCCACTTCTTATATAATTTCAAGGTTTTTTATGCCCCAGTTATGGGCATTATGTTTTCTGGTCTGTGCGTTCGTCTGATAATCCGTCCGTCCGTTCGTCCATCTGTCCCACTTCATGTTAAAGTTTTTGGTCGAGGTAGTTTTTGATGAAGTTGAAGTCCATTCAACTTGAAATTTAGTACACATGTTCCCTATGATATGATATTTCTAATTTTAATGCCACATTAGAGATGTTGCCCCATTTTCAAGGTATACTATACTGGGGACACATTCTTGTTTATTTTACATATTAACTTGTTAATGTTTATACTTACTTATTATTATGTGATAATATGATTTGTATTTATCCTTTTTTTTTGGATAAACCTACCATTTCCTTGATTGCTTACTTTTAAAATGCGACGGGGTTAAACATTTTATTTTTAGATAACAGCATATGATTTAATGTTTACATCATCAAGATATAATAATAATGCCAAAAACCTACTTCGGTTTACAAAAAAGAAAAAAAAAACATTATTTAACCGTTGCTAAGCACTGTTTTGGTTGCTAATCTTTTAATCAGTATGATATACAATTGACTTGCTTTCATTTTTTACTGCTAGTTATTCTTGAATGTATTAACCAATCTAACCTGATTTAACTCTAATTTGTACAATTAAAAAGGTTTTTTTTGTAGTTCAATTTAATTTCTATCTTTTTCGGCTTTAAAAGATCTGATATGGGGTTGAAAGGCAATATGCCTAATTTTATTTCTAATTTTCTCTCTAACAGACAATTTAGAGTTAATTCGACCATGTCTGATCTGTATGATCAAGAGATGGGTGTCCCTCAGGGCAGTATTTTATCTGTGACATTATTTAGTCATAAAATCAACAGCCTTGTTAAAGTTTTAAAAAGTAATATTGAAGGTTCATTGTACGTTGATGATTTTTTAATATGTTACAGAGGCAAAAATATAAATAACATAGAAAGACAATTACAACTATGTCTTGGAAGAATTGAAAAATGGGCCCCGGAAAATGGTTTTAAATTTTCCACGTCTAAAACGGTCGGGATGCATTTTTGTAACAAAAGGAAATTGCATCTTGATCCAGAACTAACTTTGTACGGCAACCCAATTAAAATGGTTAATAAAACTAAATTTCTTGGTTTAATTTTCTATAAAAAGTTAACCTTTCTACCCAATATCAAAATGTTAAAATCGAGATGTTTAAAAGCTTTAGATATTTTAAAAGTTGTCGGTAGCACTGACTGGGGTACTTATTGCAACATTTTACTCAATTTATATAGATCTCTAGTTAGATCTAAACTAGATTATGGCTCTGCAAGGAAGTCCTACATACAGATTATCGATGCTGTGCATCACCAAGGTTTGCGTCTCTGTCTAGGCTCATTTAAAACTTCACCAGTTGAGAGTATGTATGTAGAGGCTGATGAGCACTTACTCTCTGACAGAGGTTTGAAGCTTGGACTTCAATATGCTGTCAAACTAAAAGCCCATTTAGATAATCATGCCTACAGCTGTGTTTTTAATCCGATTTATGAAGATATTTTTGCAAAACATGAAAATAAAATTCCTCCGTTAGGTATACGTTTAAAACCACATTTAGCTTCTTTTGATTTAAAATCTGTTGCTCAAGTTAAAACTTGCAAATGTCCTCCATGGGAACTTCCCAAACCAAAAATGATATTTGATCTCCGTGAACACAATAAAAATAAAAAAAATCCTCTTTTAATTCAGCAACACTATGCTGAAATTAAAGCCGATTATCTAGATTTTTCAACTGTCTATACGGATGGATCAAAAGATGGTGACAGAGTTGCATCTGCTGCTGTCTTCAGGGACAGAGCTGCAACCCTTCGTTTGCCATCTGATGCATCCATCTTTACTGCTGAAGCAGAAGCAATAATTTTGGCTTTGAAATTTATTGCTGTTTCAGATAAATCCAAATTTATTATATGTTCGGATTCACTTTCATGCTTACAAGCTTTACGAAATACTAAAATTAAAAACCCAACGATTCTCAAAATTTTATATGTAATGAGGAATTTAAAAATTCTTCTGAAAGAAATAATATTTCTATGGGTTCCGAGTCATGTTTGAATCCTTGGAAACACAGCTGTAGACCTTGAGGCAAAGAATGCCTTGGGTGACCCTCTATCTAACTGTGATATACCATATACTGATTTTAAATCTAATATTAGAGAATATGTTTTTAATATATTGAAAAATAAATGGAGTAAAAAAGATGATAATAAATTGCATGAAATTAAACCTTATTTATTCAAACCTTTTAATAATATTATGTGCAGAAAAGATCAGAGTGTTATTACTAGATGTCGTATTGGTCATACTAGAATAACACACGAGTATCTTTTAAAAAATGAAAATGAACCACAATGTGTACCTTGCAACTGCAAGTATACTATTAAACATGTTTTAATTAATTGTATTGACTTTGCTGATATTCGTAAGAAGCATTTCAATGTCAACAATATGTATGATTTATTCAATAATGTTCCATTTACAAATATTGTTGCTTTTTTAAAAGAAATTAGAATTTATTATAGAATATAAAAATGTTATTATATTTAAATCGATTTTAATTTTTATCACGTTATTTTACTGTTGATTTTTATTTGTATATAATCAATTTGCTTTAGTCAAGAATTTTAATATATTGAAGGACTTTTTGTCTTATTTTAAAAATATGCTTTAAATTTTTTTAAAAATTCGAATTAGCTCTCGCCGCGATATAGCCTTTTTCTGCTAATGCGGCGTAAAGCAACCAACAATCAATCAATCAATCTTTTTCGGCTGTTGCTTAGCAACTTTTAGGATGCTATGGTCAATTTCATTTTCTTGAGAAAAAAATAATGATGACTCAGACATCATATATATGAAAGAAAAAAATCATTTACAGTAGCTAAATCATTAAATATTGCTATATTTATACCTCATATGGCCGAAATTACAAATTTTTCAACCGTTGCTAGGCAAAATCTTTGTTGCTAGGTTGTTGCTAAGCATTTTTTTAAACTGAAATTGAAGTGACTTTTCATTTGCAAACTCAAGTTAGTGTTAAACAATCAATATTATTTTGAATTATGCTAATGTGTAATGAGAAAGCAATGCATATGTGATAATTTGGCTATTTATTCAAACCGTTGCTAGGCAACCTTCCTTTCACCGGAACATAAAAAAATCATAGTTTTGAATAGTTTCTATACTAAGGCTATCAATGATGTATATATAAACTTATTTGGGAAGGGGGCCAAAAACGCCTCTTATCAAACATTGTCCTTTCATGCTTGTATCACGATTTGCACAATTATGTCCATAATATCTCTCACTATAAAGGTGTTATTGCCCTTTAAAATATTGTTTTCACAATTTGTTCATTTAGTTTGCCTACTTTAACAAAAATCATCTTCTTTGAAACTGATGAATATATTTCACAAATAAGTTTATAGGATATGCATTTTCCCGTCATTTAGAAGAATAAAAAGACTTAAAGTCAGAGATCTTTCTTTTGAAGCTTTACACTTTCGTCGCGAAACGGTTGCAAAGTACTACCACTTCCTTCAATTCAATTATTTATATCAAAATCAAAGAATAAACTCTAAGGTCTAAGAGTTTGTTTTGAACAGTAGTGCCTTCATAACAACGATTTTCTCTCCCGGGCCATCGTTAAAGACGTAAAGAACTATGTTTCAAACACGTGCGTTGTTATGTTGTGAACAAATCATTTAGATGACTTGTGACGCCTTTCAACCACACCATTTCATAAAAAAATACAATCAATACCTTTATTAAAAAGGCAATTGTTGCCTACAGCTAAAACAATGTTATCAGCTGATAAGTGACTTATGGTAACGAGTTCAAGGTGGATTCCGAATATTGTGTGATCAGGTAAAGTCCGAGAAAATCCGAAAAAAGTAAACAAGATGGATGAAATCATCTCGTAATGGTTTTTTTGGCCAAATTCGTTCGTAAATAGTGAATTTCAATGGCCACAATTTCTTTTTTTTTCTCGCAAAATCCGATAATGGCGAATGTTAGCGGATACCTTAGTGCTATATCTAATGATTTAAATTACCATTAATGAAGTTCTGTAAATTCAGAAATTATTGCGAGCATTTATTACAGCGTATTTAACAGAATGGACAAAAATTCGAGTTTAATTATTACAGTTCGAAACATATGCATACAGAACAAGGTTTCAGGTAAATGATTTTTTATTTCTGCGATACTCGTCCAGTCGCAATATACATGTAAGCATTCGTAAAAAAACTCATAATTAGTTTTCGGTTGAGAACTCAAATATGTCATCAATATTGACCTACAAAGATCATCATCTTAAAAACATTTCGTTACTTTCAAGGAAAACAACAAAAACACGATGGCTCAGAATATACCTAAAAGGATCGAAATCCAATACCATTGAACATCGTGTTACTCGTACATGTAATGAAAGTTTCATTTCAATTCGGGCTTCGATGGCCGAGTGGTATAAATAGTTCATATTGTCATTCAACACTTAGTTTGGAAGTTCGAGCCCAACCGTCTGAATGAGATTTCGACTTTGAATTTGAATGAATGAGCTCGTCTGATTTCCTACCAAGGGTCTGTATGCCCTCTTGGCACTATGGATCTATTAACAAATACAAACTGACAGCAATGATATAACCAATTGTGATGAAAGTGAAGTAAATAAATTCATCATAGATACCAGTATTGAAATGTTTATATTTGCACCAGAACGCACGTTTCGTGTACAAAAGACTCATCAGTGACGCTCGAATAAAAATATGTGACACATGTCAAATGAAGTACGAAGTAGAAGTGTATGGAGGACAAAATAAATTATAAAAGTGTTTTTCTAAATACAGCTAAGGTATGTTTTTCTGAGGTAGACTAACAATCAAGCAACCAATACCGTTACTTTTTCAAATGGTTTCCGCAATTTATTGGTTAAGTAGAAAGTTTATGTCCCGACAAATATAATCTGCCAGTCATGCAAGTATTTAAATTGCAAGATATACTGCACAATCATGTTGCATATAGATATTAAAGATGTGGCATTGGTGCCAATAAGACAACTATCCATCCAGGCCACAAATTGTAAAAGGAAACCAAAATAGGTCAAAGTAGGCTTCAACACCATATAAAGTAGAAACTTTGTGCCAGTTTCAGTCTTATGGCATATTTCGTACTCTAGCTCAGTATACAATGTACCATCAAGTATCCCGTCCATGTGTACGACCGCACGTACAAAACTATTTTTTTAACTATGTCGTTGAACACGTTGACAACAAAATTGTTCTGTGACTAATGCAATTGAGTCTCTGCGACTGAAAACATGTAATCAACTTGACGAACATTATTAGTGTTCTCTTTTATTTAATAATGGTTGTACATGTACTTTACTTCTTATCAAGGCTAATTTGAGAAAATAAACACAACAGAACATCCAATTTTGTTAAGATGTCGTGTTATATGTTACAATAAATCATTGAGGTAGTTTGCACCCTTTTTGTTCATCTTTTATCACTTTCCTGGACAATCACTAATGAGACATGATTATTTATTTTTGCCATTTATCCTCATACAAGCAGCTGACAAAAGACCATATAACTCTAAAATATCAAATCAACAATCGGTATGGAAAGAAAACATGTTGAACGCTACAAATTATCAATATTCCTGACACAAAAGCCGATAATAGACCATATAAGTATAAATATCACATCAGAATAGGTATTCAAGGACAACATGTTGAACATCACAACAAACGGGTCTTCGGTGACTTTTCCTAATGACAATAATTATTCTGTAGTTCTCATTGGATTTTTATATGTTCTTGGTACAGTGATTATTATGATAAATGTTCCATCTGTAATAATTGTCTTCGTTTCATTTTGTAAAAAAAGTGAAATAAAAAATGTTCATGTACTTCTAAGTTTAAGCATTACTGATATGATGTTCGGATTTCTCTGGTTTCTTATAATTAATACGAACGTAACAACAGCTTATATTCCGTACATGGAATGTGTCGTTCGTTTTTACATTACCTCAATATCTTACTTCGTGTCAAATGTACATATTTTTAACATATCTCTTGACAGAGTGTGCACAGTTTGTTTGAATTCTAAATTGTTTATGAACCACCGACCTACGGTTACCATACTGACAGTAATTGGTTCCTGGGTATTTGCCACCGGCTTATTGGGTTTGATTCAGGTTCTAAATGGACGGGACAGTGATGAACACGAATGTTCGTTAAGTCGAGTCCTTAATTCGGGATTTCCGTATGCAGGTACATTACTTGCACTTATTCAAATTGGCATATTGACAAATATTTCGATTATGACAGTTTTCCTGATACGCCACCAGTATCGGATGAAGTCAATGGTGAGAAGTGGAACAAGCAAAAGTGATATTCGCCTTTGTATAACAGTTTGTATTGTTAGTATTGTGTGTACTATGCTTAATGTACCATGGACAATTGTTATATTCTACGGAACAATGGTGGAATGGCCGTCTAGATTTGTTCGAAATTCTATTTTTTTCCTTTCAACACTAACAGCAATTATTAATCCAATCCTATATACTTATAGAACACGAAAATTTAAAGCATTACTTCAGGAAAGTACACAGTTATTGTACTGCTGTAGAAAATAAAGCACTTTCATATATCTATATGAAGTTATTTTCTTTCAGAACGACATGGCATTCTTTCAAAGAACCAACGCGGATGATACTAAGTTCAAATGAAATATGGTTCAATGCATACAATAATTATCTATACACTTACTTTTTACCATGGCGTTGTCAGTTTATTTTCGATTGATGAGTTTGACTGCCCCTCTGGTATCTTCCGTCCCTCTTTTACAAATATATCTGAAAAACTACATAGTTTTTTACTTAAAATTAAAAATTAGCGTAAAACCTACCAAATGTGGTTTTATGTCAAAATAGTAATAAACGGCTTCATTATGATATTTTTAAAGCCATATTCCCCTATTGTTTCTTTTAAATCTATCGTGTAGTTTTCTTTTAAGCATACCAAATTTTGGTTCCAATGCATTTGGTTATTTATTGAAAAGTACAATGCTTCTGCTACATAAATATGGGCTGTTTTTGACAATACAATGCACATATATCGGGTACTAGCACTATTAAATCATCCTAAATTACTGAAATCTTCACCATTTTAGCATTTAAGTTAAATTTTAGACGGTTTCGGTCTTAAATGAAAATGGCCGCATTTGTATTCTTTCTTAATATTGAAATGCTAGTTGTATTTTCTGATAATACATAACATATATAAAGGTTGAGGATAAACACGGATGCGGCCACTTTAATTTTTGACAAAAAACATCTGAAAAGTTCATTTTTTGGCATATTTGATAGATTTTTGATATTTAAGCCGGAATCGGGACATTTTTAATGACTAAATCAGATAAAATCTGTCACTTAAAGTAATTGAATCAATTGAAATAGACATTTAAGTGTTTAAAAGGTGTCCAAAACGTTCGTCACATGAACCTGAAATTTGAGGCAAAAATCGGCCTTTACCGGACCTACTTCTTTAACGAACAAGTCTGCTCTTAAGGGGGCACAATCAGCGTCCATTGGAATACTTACAGTCTGTCGATAAACATCATTGTCAGAACGTACATGGAGAGAATTGAGTGCTCTAATCTTCTCTTCATATCTGATTCAGTATATCTAGAATATATACCTGTTTCATTTGAAAAAAGTTCTTAATAAGAGATACATGCAGATAACAAAAATTGCAACCAAATTAATCAAGCGACCATCTTATTACATAGGAAAAATTTTGTTTGATAATATTGTGTCAATTTGTCAAGTAAATCAATACATAGTAGGTCCATTAAATTTATCCATTACATCAAACAAAATTGAATTAGATATTCAAGTGATAAACAAAAGCAGCGGAAAATCGTCTGTTCTATTCAAATGTTTAAAGAAAATTCATGATAAAAATTAAATCCGAACTTCAAAAAACAATAAATTATCAGATATTGTTCCATCGTGATAATATTTTGTTTCTCTAAAACTAGTGCCTTACTGTTGCTGAGAGAATTCCTCATATAACATGTATATAATGTATATAATTAAAAGAACATGAAATATTAACATAAGAATGTGTAGTTTAAATGTATGCAAACAATATATGTATACAGTTTATTAAGTTTATTTCCACTAACGAAGCAAAATTGTGCATTTGCTTCAGGTGAACAGGTGAAAGAATCAGACGAGATTTTAATGAATGATACACATAAAAGAAATTAATGTTACGGACGACATCAAAAGTTCAATGTAGGATGAAAAACTTAATTCACAGTTTTTCCACTGACCCCCACCCCCCTCCCCTCTTAACTTAATTTGGGAAAAATTGATTTACCAATAGGGATATATGTAAAAATCGATTTTAGATATTTAAAAGTTGCAGAATTTTAACCCCTAAACTATTTGATTAAAGTTTTTTTTATCCTACATCGATCTTTTGATGTCGTCCATTAGGTAAGTGAAATCTGTTCTTATAACTGCATTATAAAAAAATATACAGAGAATATATGACATCCAAGATTTATCTGCGCAACTTCAAAAAAAAGAAAACTGAAAGATTTTTTCACATGTTTATTGTGTTTTTCTTTATTTGGCTTTTCTTTGTCAATTATTGACTTGGACATAACATAACAAAAGGAGTTTTATAATTACCAACACAAACCCAAATAAAAAAGGTTTTAATACGTTTGTATCAATTACTACACACCAGAGAAATCCGAACATCATATCAGTTATGCTCAAACTAAAAAGTACATGCATATTTTTTAAATCATTCCTTCTGCAAAATGAAAATAAAAAAAATATTACAGATGGAACGTTTATGAGAATAAACACTGCACCAAGGACATATGATAATTCAGTCAAAATTACATAACTATTATTCTCTGCGGAAAACGTAAAGACAGACCCGTTTTCTGTGATGTTCAACATTGTCATTGAATTGTCTGTTGATGTGAGATAACATATTTATATGATCTGTGATTAGGATAATTGTTAATCCAAACTGCCTACAACATCACGATTAATTCATTTGTGTTAAACACGTTTTTCATTATAGTAATTGTACAGGGAAGTGACAAAAGATTCACAAAAATGTGCCACATTATATTCTCAATGCACCAAATAAAAGTACGTCACATCCGGTTGGAAAGGAGAAAGATTCGAAAAAAAATTTCCATAAAATTTGACAGTTGTAGGAAATTTATCCTACATTTCATTGCAGTAAAAACATTCTGAGTCAAAAATCTCTATCTTGATTTATTTGGTGTTTCTATGTAGTATTTTGGAAACTTGAGGTTACATGATTACTAAATCTTATAAACAGGAAAAAAGGGTCGAACATTTGATTGGTTAACTTCCAGTGATGGTTATTATCTTATATGAAAGGCAATATTATATGAATTTTTGTATGTAGTACTGCAAGGGATAAAACTTTACTCATGCAAAATATTTCTTTATTTTAAACAAAGATAAATTCTACACATTTTTGAAGTACAAATTCATCAGTAATTTAATCATACACTAGAACATACACGCGAAATTCGCGGGCATATACAGCTTGTAAACTGTTGTAGAATGATTTTTTGTAAAAGATATTATGTATGGAGAATTTCATAAAAGGTATCAAAAGCCCTATCCCTTTTTCCAAAGTCCGATATTTGTTTCCTTTCTATTAAATTCAATTATTTTCGTGTTTCTGGCCTCAGACAACAATTATTCTTCTCCTTTGTCACAATGAATCTTTTGGTAAAAGTCAAATTTAATCAAAAATTTGCACCGCTTCAAACATGAAATAAATGTAACTGCTTATATATAGACCATTAATAGTATAATAAAATATGCTTCTAGGACAATCAATCAGCGCTTTTTCTTTTGAGAACCATATTAACTTGCCAATGGTAGGATATGATTCTTGTATAAATGATTAAGACCGACTTAGGCTAAGTTGAGGGGGTGGTCGGAGGGATCCTGATCACGAAATCCCGGGCTTAAAAACACGAAATCCCGAGATGCAGAATTTAAAAAAATTCATATCCCGAAATCCTGAAAATTGAAAAAAATATTTCCGGATCCCGTAAGGATCAATTGCAATCTCCAAATCACGAACCTAAAACACCCGATCCCGACGTCCCGAAAAAGGTCCTGCCTCCCTCTAATCTCTACCCTACATTCATTTTTGCCAAATCACTACTTTCACTTTCAACAATAAGTTTTTGTGCCTCATTTATGGGCATTATGTTTTCTAGTCGGTGCATCCGTGCGTTCGTTCGTTCGTCCGTCCGTCCGTCTGTCCCGCTTCAGGTTAAAGTTTTTGGACGAGGTAGTTTTTCATGAAGTTGAAGTCCAATCAACTCAAAACTTAGTAAATATAATGCCGATGTGGCATCCGTGTACTATGGACACATTCTTGTTTCAACATGGTATTTTAATATATATATGCAACTGGTATGACCCCTTAAATAGTAAACATTTCAAAGAAAACAGTAGACAGAAAACAGAGAGTCTCTATATGTCAAAGTAGTATAATCGTAGTTTACATGTAGATAAACGCGAAAAAATAATTGTCCTCTTTAAGTAGGTATAATAGTTGTGGTTCTTGCGATCTAAACACCATGATATGGAGAACGCTCTGATTGGCTTATTTATTTTTCATTTTTGTTATCTATCATATGATTGGTTGTACTTGTGCATGTTTCAAACCGGAAGTCTTATCTATGACTAAAATTCAGTCTAATGACGGAAGCAATATCCGGACTCCTTTTTTTGTCGTTTTTCTCTAAAAAAATAACTCAATCTGAATAATCATAAGAATGGATGACAAATACGACTATGCATGTTACCTAAAGAACACAGAGGCATGATGATTAATTCATTGTGGAAGGAAGAGAAGCGACACACAAAATGAGGTCTTCTTGTTTAATAGTATAGATGTGTTTATATGCAATAACAACAAAAAGAAACCAACAATAACACGAACTTGTTATTGATGATGCCCCTTTCTGTTATGTCATTTGCATGAGGTTAGTTCCACGTACTTTAGATATGACAAATAGTGAATTTGAAGTACAAATTTTAATGTGTCGTTGTCTGCAAGACACTTAATGGAATTTAACACAATGTATGATTATCTATCTTTTTTTATCTGAGTACAAAATAAAGAACTTAATCCAAATGCCTGGTATTTTGAGAATATTTGTTAAATCTAATCTTGTAGATATGCACACTTCTATTATGTGTAGTAGATCTTCTAATCGTTGCATTTAAGAGAGAAAACGCAGATTGTCTCAGATTTTGAGCATGTGCATTTGCATTGCTATATGTATTCCTGATTGGACGAGAGCTTGAGCTTTAAAACTCTAACTAAACAAAACATACTCATATAACATAAACATGATAGCATAAATCTATCGTGTTCTATTTTAATAAATATAATTATATAAAATACTGCAGATACAAATAAAGATTATTGTACAATTTCACAAAAAGTACAATATAATAACTTTTTATTAATTGCCCTTACTAAAAATATTACCAGAATGTTCTACCACATAGTAGGTTAATTGTCATAACCGTATTTACTCCATAATCAAAAATCGGTGATACATGTATGAAAATGGTATAATTCATTTAACTATAGGGCTATACAGACGGTGACCTATAGTTGTTGATTTCTTTGTCATTTGGTCTCTTGTGAAGATTGGTCTCAATGACAATCATATCACATCTTCTTTTATATCTCTAATGCATTAAACTGTACTTTATTTACAATAACGGTTAAGTAACTGTTTACTTTCATGAAGAATGGCTTTTTGTGTTCTATAAGAATAAAGGATAGGTTGAATTAGTGATGTGAGTGACGAGAGGAAAAAGATAGAATATTACAACTGTCAATGGTACATTTAGCAAGTTTCACAAAATACTAACAATACAAACTGTAATATAAAGGCGAATGACACTTTTGCTAACTTGAATTCTAGTGCCGTTTCTTATCGTTGATTTCATCAGCTTGTTGCGAAAACTATCATCATTAAAACATTGGTTAGTATACCAATTGAGTAAGTGCAAGTAATACAGCTGTAATCGGACTTAACGAACATTCACGATCACCACTATTTCTACCACTAGAGGATGGTAAAACGTAAAGACAGACCCGTTATGTGTCGTTCGTTTTATCATTGTATCACTGTATTTCGTATCAAATGTTAATATAATTAACATTTCTCTTAACAGAGTTTGTACAGTTTGTTTACAAACCACGGGAGAGCTATTACCATATTGACAGTAATTGATTCATGGATATTTTCTGCCGGTTAATTGGTATACATATTGATATGGTCTGTGATTAGGATTATTGTTAATCCAAACTGCTAAACAACGTCACACATTTATTCATTTGTGTTAATTACGTGTCTCATTATAGTAATTGTACAGGGACGTGACAAAAGATTCACAATAAAGTGTCACATTTTATTCCCAATGCAATTGTATCATTTATATATATGGAGTCAAATATGGGACATGTGAATTAGTAAAGTATGTTCATTTTTATAATTGGCATTAACAAGAGGTAATGCACATGTATAATGACTCAAAAATGGACAAGAAATGTTCGTTGACTTAAATTGCATTTTTTCGTTAGCATGGATCTCAATTTTAGTAGTCATAGACTAATCTTATAATCAGTAATTTTTTATCTATATAAATGTTTTACAATCCATAATCAGATACTCAATTTTCATCCAACATCAATTTAATCAAGCAAAGACAATCTGCTCCTTAAAAGTTGGGGTATCCAAAGAACCAAAGTTGTCATCCAAACTTTCTCTAGAGCCCGATTTAAAAACTTTCCCTTCTCTGTTTCAAAATAACAAGATTATTAGAAGATTGTTATAAATTGAGTATTTTAAAAGTGGAACTAAAATAACAGAAACAAATTAAGGGTCCGTGTTCTTGTTGACAAGATAAATGGCAATGAATATTTGGCGGGAAATGATTCTCTCTAAAATTATCATACATTTATCCTTGACACCTTTTTCCTTCAAAAACTATGAAAAAATAACGAGGGTTTTATAAGGTTTTCAAATAAGGCATTTAAAACTGTGTGGAACAAGAGTGCACACGCTGAAATGTCTCGCCTTCTATACTAATCATTGATATTATGCTGATAGTCCTAAGTATAAAGCTAAGCTTTATTACAACTGTCACATAAACTTAACATTAACCAAGATAACTAAACAAAGACCAATGAACCTTGAAAATGAGGTCAAGGTCAGATGAACCATGCCAGGCAGACATGTACAGCTAACAATGCTTCTATACAACATATATAGTTGACCCATTACTTATAGTTTAAGAAAAATAGACCAAAACACAAAAACTTAACACTATGCAATGAACCGTGAAAATGAGGTCACCGTCAAATAAAACCTGCGCGACTGACATAAAGATCATAAAATATTTCCATACACCAAATATAGTTGACCTATGGCATACAGTATTAGATAAAAAGACCAAAACTCAAAAACTAAACTTTGACCACTGAACCATGAAAATGAGGTCAATGTCACATGACATCTGCCCGCTAGACATGTACACCTTACCATCATTCCATACAACAAATATAGTAGACCTATTGCATATAGTATAAGAAAAACAGACCAAAACACAAAAAATTAACTATAACCACTGAACCATGAAAATGAGGTCAAGGTCAGATGACACCTGCCAGTTGGACATGTACACCTTACAGTCCTTCCATACACCGAATATACTAGCCCTATTGCTTATAGTATCTGAGATATGGACTTGGCCACCAAAACTTAACCTTGGTCACTGATCCATGAAATGAGGTCGAGGTCAAGTGAAAACTGTCTGACAGACATGAGGACCTTGCAAGGTACGCACTTACCAAATATAGTTATCCTATTACTTATAATAAGAGAGAATTCAACATTACAAAAAATTTGAACTTTTTTTCAAGTGGTCACTGAACCATGAAAATGAGGTCAAGGACATTGGACATGTGACTGACGGAAACTTCGTAACATGAAGCATCTATATACAAAGTATGAAGCATCCAGGTCTTCCACCTTCTGAAATATAAAGCTTTTAAGAAGTGAGCTAACACCGCCGCCGCCGCCGGATCACTATCCCTATGTCGAGCTTTCTGCAACAAAAGTTGCAGGCTCGACAATAAAATTATGAAAAGAAAAGTAGAGGTTAGCGGGCAATTTTTTTCAATAGCACTACACAGATAAAATCCGAGGATTCTAAATATCTGATAAAAATGCAAAAAAACAAGAGAAGCGAACATCCTTAAAAACAAATTTGACAGCCGTTTCCCTGATCCTAGCTAACTAGGTCTTGTTCGACAGAGCTTCCATGATCATACTTAATCCGCCAGGTCTTGTTTGTACATTTTAAGTTATTATTCAGATTTATTATAGCAGAAAGAAAACATGTTTAGAAAAATGTATGAGTTTCCAAGGAACAGCTTTTCGATAGCAACCCCTCCCCAACCACCATTTGTTTTTGTTTATTTTTATTCCAGATTAAAAGTAAAACTATCAGGTACATAACTATACCTATAATTGAAGAATCAGTGCTAGTTACCTGAAATTCCGTCAATTTATTTGTACCAGGTTGAGAAATACTGAAAAAAACTCATAGCCAGAACAAAAACATTTGATAGTTTCCTACACCATGAACGCTGTGCGAATATTCTTCTTATCCTGAAATTTAACATTGAGGTAAAACGTATAATTAATTTACTTCCCGACCGTTAAATTTGTTTGACTTAAATGAACACGACTTACATATAGATACTATAGCTAAAGGCGGATGAAGTCACAAATTGAACAGTTTATTTTCACATAAACATTCGCTCGCATAAGAAGTAAGATACATGGAGATTATGAACGTATACTGTACGTGTATCGCTTCGAGTTATCTAAACACCTATATTTGTATATAGTAGAAAGATGCATTGAAGATACAAACAAATGTTCTCATTGGGGTGTCCAAGTAATCATATATAGATATTTTTTTGCCAATATAATCACATAATTACTTATTAATTTTTTTTAAACAAGATAATAAAATAATCAAAAATACAGTCTTAGATTATCAAATAATCAAACAAGCATGAAATGTTTGGTCTGGTAATCAAATAATCACTATAAAAACGGCCAAGTAATCACATAATCAAAAACCCCATGAGGAGGTTCAAACTCCGATATAGATTACCTGGGTTCATTTTGCTCATACTTTTCTGTGTTATGTTTTGTTGACTGTTGTTTGTCTTTTGGTTGCATTCATTTCCTCCAATGCCATTCGTTGTTAGTTCGTTTTGGACAAATAAGTTTTGCTATTTTGCATTTGGTATTTCCTCCTCTCTTTAAACAGAATTTTGCAAAGCTTTTTGGAATTTTGGTTTTATTTTCTTCCACTGTAAACTTGCCTAACCCTTAAAACTGTTTTTTTCGAACTTAATTGATGATTCTTGTGCAGACGAAAAGCGCGTCTTGCGTACACAAGTTTAAGACTGATATATTTAATGAGTTTTAATCAATTGAGCTCAGAATATATATATATCACATTGTTTTATATTTTACCAAACAAATTTAACATTGTTTAATTTCTACATGTAACCATGTGAACGTCTTGAATAGCTGTACAACTGTTTGTTACTTTGTAAGGGGAAGGTTGGTAAATATACAGTATGGATGTGCCTGCAACTTGTAACATCGGACTCCACTATGTAAAAAAATATAACAAAAGCTATTTAAAATAATACTCTGATCTTTAATAAACAAACATAAAATAAGGAAAATCTACAACAATAATAATAACAACTATAATTAAAAACCAATTGTTCAGAGAACAATTGAAAGTCTTTCCACACCAAAGAAATTATGATAATAAGATAGTTTCTTCATACTGATGCGATTAATAATGGTTTAATTATATTTTTGAGTGATATAAGGGAAATAATATGCTACTTCCGGTGAAATTAATGTCACTTCCGGTCTCATATGATAGCTTCTTTCACACTGATTCCAAAAATATATAGTTTTTATATACTTTTGTATGTAGAATGGGAGATAATTGGTCACTTCCGGTTTGTTGGAAGTCGTTTTTAGTCGTCAGTAATCAGTTTATGTATCTATATGACAAAATATATGGATTCTGAGTACTTTAAATGTAAAAATTGCAAAAAAAGGCTACTTCCGGTTTTCTCAAGGTCACTTCCGGTAGTCATTTTTCAAGGTCATTTGTCACCTAACCTTTTGTAAAAGGTCAAATGCCTTTATAATGAACTTAGTTGAAGTTATAATCAAATAACCTCATATCATGACATTTCAGGGGCACCAACTCCTATAAGATGCCATTAAATTGTATAAGACTAAATGTAGCATATCTTCATTACAATAAAGCAGACATTTTGCACTTGTTCTTTTATATGTATCTTTCAAAGTGTCGGAGAAAATGCAAAAACAAGCAAAAGTCACAATTGAGAACTTGACCTTGACCTTTGACCTTGACCTCATTTTCTAAGTTAGGACCTAGGGGCCCCAAATAAAAACATTTCAGGGTTATACGGTTAACTGTTTATGAGTTAAAAAAACATACCGACAAATTTATTTTGTAAAGGTAGATAACTCCTATAAAATGTCATCGAATAGCTTCGATTTTAATTCGCCAAAAATTCCTGAGGATGTAACGAACAATTTGTAAAAGGAATTTTGTCGCTATCTTTTTCTGTTACAAAGGAGATGCACACAGATGATAAACAGTGAATAGGGAGATAACTCTTACAAAGAAAATTGTTCGTCTTAGCAGGGTGAGATTTAAAACCGTGTAAACTATACGATACAATATAAAAAATATCTAAGCGACATATTGCGAAACAAAAATTTCAGAATGTGGCGGAAAAAAAAAAAAATAATAATCAGAAGAAAAACAATAAGTCTTTCCACAGAAAAGTGGAAAGACTTAATTATAAAAATAAAGCAAGTAAATTTATCTGAATTAATGGAGGAAAACGATATATCATAATAAGGTGAATGCTATGTGTTCGCGTCTCTTTTTTGTGATTTAAAAAGGCTTACATTAAATCTAGTTATCTCAAAATTTATGTTTTTTCTCTACCAGTACGCCTGTCCAAATTGATAGCTTCGGATTATTAAATTTACTCCAGATATCTCAAAATTATGTCACCTCAAAATTCCTATTATCCCAAAGTTCCTATAAACCCAGGTTTAGTCTTAGATGAATGATCATTTTTATGAATTGTTAGTGGCTTTGAACTAGCTGTCAGTAACTGCGAGTACTCTCAGATCTGTAACTAGTGTCTTGTTGTTGTTGGGATATACAAGTACCCGACCACGTCCACTTTGTGTTTTTGTTAGATGTATTTCTATTTGTATCCATCTGGTGTTAAGCCTTTTTCAATTGATTGGTATAGTTCGTTCTTATGTAGTACTGTTACACCACTGTCCCAGGTTAGGGAATGGTTGGGATCCCGTTAACATGTTTGACCCCGCCATATTCTGGATGTATGTGCCTGTCCCAAGTCAGGAGCCTGTAGTTCAGTGGTTGACGTTTGTTGATGTGTTACATATTTTTTTCGTTAATTTGTTTGTACATAAATTAGGCCGTTAGTTTTCTCGTTTTTCATTTCGGGGCCTTTTATAGCTGACTATGCGGTATGGGCTTTGTTCATTGTGAAGGCCACACGATCACAAATAGTTATCATATTTTAGTCCAATTAATGATAAGAAGACATACAATTCAATTCGTACTCTAGACATTTTCACTTAAATTTGGATAGATAGACTCCTGATCTAAATGTACCTTATTTCTTGCAACCTCCTTGTCCCTTCAGAATATTCCAATCATTTAAAATAAAAATCATAGAAATGCAAGAAGATACACAAATTTGTTTTACGAGATGTGCAAAATCTTTAGACTGATGTTAAAATGCATATCAGTATTCTGCAATATCTAACCTCCTTCTAATTCTATTAATATTATGTGTTAAAACACACACGTGGATACTATATATATTTAATATACGGATAGTGTGCGTGATTTATTTTAAATCATGACCAGTAAGTAGTAGTTATTGAATTGTTATTCATGTTTTTATTTGGTTTTGTACCACGTGGAAACCGGGTATATTTATTACACGGTCAGTGAGTGTGGTTTGTTATAAATATACAATAAGAAGTAGTTCTTAGATACCGAGTTGTTATTTTTTACACTTGATTTCGTATACACCAGTGCAAATAGTTTCTTTAAATTGATGACTTCATTCGTCATATATATCGATTCCTTAAAGGTCATACACGAAATAAGATAAGATGCTAAAATCATTCTTTTATTGATATATATGACACTTGCGTGTTTATGATAAAAGCAAATTCGTACACTGTTGCATGTAGTCAGAATATATTATTATTAATAACTAAAATTTACCCGAGGACATACAGATGCTACATGTAACATGTGCAACAATTAATCATCTGACTATGTTATGTCAAATTCTAAAAAATAGCAAGAAACTTACTTGCTGTTACTTGCCCGAGTACCAGAATGTCCTACCACAGAGAATAGAAATATTATATACTCCGGAGTCAAATGTCGGTAAAATGAAAATGGTCTATTGGATAAGACTTAGTTATTTCCTACAACGGTTAAACAACTGTGTACTTTCCTGAAGTAAAACTTTAAATTTTCGTGTTCTATACGTATATAGGATGGGATTGATTAATGCTGTAAGTGACGATAATAAAAAGGTAGAATGTCGGACAAATCTAGATGGCCATTCAATTATTGACCCATAGCATAATACAACTGTCCAGGGTACATTTAGCAAGGTACACACAATACTAACAACACACACTGTAATACAAAGGCGAATGTCACTTTTACTAGTTTTATTTCCATTTTCCTTTCTAATCGTTGACTTCATCAGATTCTGGTGACGAATAAGAAAAACTATCATAATTAATACGTTGATCCATGTACCAATTTGTATAAGTGCAAGTAACGTAGCTATATACGGAAATCCTGGGTTAATTACTCGATTTAAAGAACATTCTTTCTCACCACTGTCTCTACCATTTAGAATTTGAAACAAAACCATAAAACCGGCAGAAAATATCCATGAACCAATTACTGTCAATATGGAAATAGCTCTTCGGTGGTTTGTAAACATTTTAGCTTGTAAACAAACTGTACAAACTCTGTCAAGAGAAATGTTAAATATATGAACATTTGATACGAAATAAGACAGTGCTACAATGATAAAACGAACGACACATTCCGTGTACGGAATATTGGCTTTTAATACGTTTGTTTCAATTACTACAAACCAGAGAAATCCGAACATCATATCAGTTATGCTCAAACTAAAAAGTACATGCATATTTTTCATATCATTCCTTCTGCAAAATGAAAATAAGAAAATTATTACAGGTGGAACGTTAATGAGAATAAACACTGCACCTAGGAAATATGATAATCCAGTCAGAAATTCATAATTAGTATTCTCTGCGGAAAACGTAAAGACAGACCCGTTTTGTGTGATGTTCAACATTGTCATTGAATACTGTCTGTTGATGTGAGATAACATATTTATATGATCTGTGATTATGATCATTGTTAATCAAATCTATGTGGCAACAATATGTGGGAATGCCCTGACGGTCATCGCGATGTAAAAGAGCCTCCACGCGGCGAGCTGAATTATGATCATAGAGATACCAACGGGAAAAGTTTTTGATATCCAAAACGAACTGTTTTCCTTCACAATATTTGTTGTCTATGTTAATAATAAATACATTTCCTGTTTGAATTGATTTTTGATTTTCGTTGTATCTGAAGTTGTTCCATTTATAGTCTGAGGCTACTCAGTTGGTATCTTCAAAGAGCGGGACATCGGAATTTGTACATTTTAATTTGTTTGGATTATTTATTTTACCATTTGAATATTCATTGTAATTTGGAGCTGTATTGGTTTGAATTGTTTGAATGAATGTTTTTTCTTTTAAGTAATGATATTTTTTGTCTATTTCGATATTACCCATGTGGATAGGCTATAGCAGTGTGATCTCAAGGGCGGATCCAGCCGTTTTCAAAAGGGGGTTCAAAACCCAGGTTAAAGGGGGTGGGTGGGGGTGTTCCAACCATATGTCCCCATTATAATGCATTGGTCGTCCAAACCCCCGGACCCCGCCCCCTTCCTGGATCCGCCACTTGGATTTTATTAGAATCTAATAGTTCGGTAGACTATTTACAACCGCATTTAAATTCCGCCATTGCATCATCACTTCAAATAGAAATTAGTCGGTTAAACAATGTGATTGAAAACAATAGAATGAACAGGTTGTTAACACTTTCAACTATCAATAGGGTCAAGCAACATTTTTACGAATATTTTAGTGATATTGATCCTCAAACATTAAGCCGGTCATGAACTAACTTTGTGAATTATGTTTGCGGTTTTCTTGACATGCATTGTGACGTGTCATCTTATTCATTTTATATTAGAAAACTATAGCAGTTATATTGAAAAAATATCGCATTCATAAATTTTTGATATTAAAAAAAATCGCTATGATATAAGACAAACATCGCATTGATACAATAAAATATAGCAGTATCTTTGGCTTATAGGTGATTTTGGCTTAGCAAACAATTGAATTCATCTCAATTGCATTCCACTGAATTTGCTACATGATATTTATTGAATGTGTACATCTACAAATGATAAATCGTGCATTTATGTTTCATTTATTCGACAATTCAATTTTCTCGTTTAAATACACCTTGCTTGTTATTACATAAAAACAAACTCATGGAAATTATACAGCAGACGTATGTCGTATTAAATGTCACCCTGTTTTAAGAAAAGAGTCATTACTTTATACTGAGAAATCTGCCTTTCTTCGTACAAATGCTAACAATTGTCTGAAATTTCCATCAATGCAACTCGTTGATATAAGACAATATCGCTCGTTGATATAAGAATAGTTTTTATCGATTCGCTTCTTCCATAGACTGATTGTAATTTCATAACATCGGTTGGCTTTTTTTCGTAATTTAGGGAGGAAATGTCGAAAAGGCTATAGAAATGATTCTAAGTCTACCTGATTATAATAACAACATGTTAAGAGAGAACCAACCATCCTCCGCAGGTAAATAAAGAAAGTCATTATCAGAAGAAAAGATATTAAAATCAAATTTTGAGGAGTGCTGGCCAATTGAATGATTCATAATAAAACATAATATAAAATTTTGAGGAGTGCTGGCCAATTGAATGATTCATAATAAAACATGATATAAAATAAAATTATCTTCATTACTAGAAATATGATATCGTCAACGGATACAAATAAAACCCTAAAAAATCATGAATACGAAAATTTTGCAACGTTACAACGGACGATTTAAATCATATTTGTCTCTGAAAATGATCAATTATCTCTATACGCATGGATTTGTCATATAAATTAACTATTATCGTATTTTATGCTGTGTTTGTTGATTGTTTACTATAAAGGTGACAATCAATAAACTACGGCTTCAAAACACAAGTTTTAATAAGCCGTCATGTTTTCAAATCATAACATACTGAGAGAAATATTTGTATGACGATTTTACGATATGGAAGCGTAAACAATGATAAAATCGTGCACAGAAGACAAAGCTTACTATACACATATATGCATTGGCTCAAGAATTGGATCAAATATTTTGACTAGTCACTCGTTTCATAAGACTTAAGATATATAAATAATTGCACTTTTTATCATCTCAAACAAATCTTTAATTACCTTTTCTTTTACAGTATCTAGCAACTTGAACCTACATGATAAAATCTTACAAAGGTATATGTTTCATCGTCTCACCTACGACTACGATACTAATGATAAATTAAGTCTAATATTGTATCTCTTTTTAGTGATACAGGAACAGTATGAGTATGTCACATGTTTTTAATTATTTGATTTATATAGCAGAAAATTAAGAAAAAAAACCCAATATCATAGCAATTTCATATAAAAATATGCTAAAAGTAATACAAATGTGATTGCTACGTAGTTGATAGCAAATACTGGATAAAAAAGTCTCCGAAGAGTTCTACGTTTTCTGCATCTTAATATGCGGGGTTCGTTTAAAATAAGAATTTTAATTATATAATTATGTTTCTGTCCGATCTATGCATACAATTAATTGACTGATCGGTTGTTAACTGTTGTCACAGTAACTCTCTCATAGTTTATTTGTAATATATGACGGACTCAATTGACAATCGTTCACGTATCATTCATAAATCAGTCAAACATCAATCACCAATTATTCATCGATCAGTCAAGTTCCCGTAAAACAGTAACGCCAACAGTTGCAAAAACTGTATCTGACCAAGGTGTTCCAATACACTATGTCCTGTTCAGTTTATTGAAAGAATGACTACCGCTGTTAAAACATTTATTTTGTTTTAATTTATAAATTTAAATGCACTACAATTGTACAACAAGACATGACCCTTTTATTTTGTGAAAACAATTATATGGAATAAGTTGGGCGCGCCGCCATTTTGTGCAGCAATTATAAAAGGTCACTCCTCTTGAACACAAGATTATTATAATCATTCACCTGATCGATACAAAAAACATTTTTCAATGAGGACCTACATAAAATAATATTGTTTAAGTGTTCGTTAAGGTTGAAACCCTTCAACTGCAGCGAACAGTGATACGGTACAAAACTTTACATAACCAAGTTCCAAAATTAAAAATAGGTTAAGTATCGATGCACGATTTAAAATTAAGTATTTGTCTTTTTCGTGATGTAATGGTAATATATGTTTTATTACTGTTTCAAAGCAGAAAGTTATTGAAACATCGCATAATGTGTCATGTTACATAAATTATGCACTTTTACATAGCATACATTTCTTGTTTTTAAAGAATTGACATTTTACCAACGTATACTTCTTGTACATCTATTGATATTAGGTATATAGCGAATTTATGAATGAAATAAAAATTCGATTCCAGAGTATTAAGAGGGATTTGACCTATATCGATCGGATACTGGTTATCATTTACATGCATGCTGCGTACTAAATGAAGTTAACAGATTTTGCATTATCGCAATCATCTATTCTTAACATTGATTAACACTTTTTCTTTAAATGTCTTTTTTATTAAATCAACTTGCTCTTTTGAAGGTCTTTAAGCACTGTTGAAATGGATGGTCGCCTTACAATATAAGCATGACGAAAGGATTTTTTTTTAATACTTGTATTCTAGAACGCCGTGATAGACATACAAATTTAAATAGAATGCACAAAATATTTGTTAAAAGTGTCATCAAACGCGTGTATGAAAAAAAATCATTGGCTTTTCTGAAACTTCATTATATAGATAAAATAAAAATTGAAATTGAATTGGAGAATAAGACTAAAGAGCAGACAACACCCGTAAGCCACCAATGATTCTTCAACGCAGCAAGAAAAAGAAAAAATCACTCAGAGCTGTTCCTCAGCTGGCTCCAAAAACAATGCTTACTAGTTAAGTAAAAATAGACTTAAAACTAAACTTGAAACATAAAAATGAAAACTAAGATAAAACAAACAACATATTACACTAACAAGACCACCGGCATCTTACATGTGATAGGCGCAAAAATTCGGCGGGGTTAAACAGGTTTTGTGAGATCTCAAGCTTACCAATATATCTATAGCCAATGTGTAATAAAGAAACACATAGCAATACGCAAAATGAAACTCAGTTTAAAATGGGTAACAAAAGAAACTAAACAAAATGACTGATTAAAGGACTACTAGCAGTTACTGACATGCCAACTCCACACAGATAAATGTATAAACGTTCAATACAAACACAATAAACTTTTTTTAATTTATTTTTTTTAATATCAAACCGAATTCGATATTTCTCATTAATTGTTTCATTTACCTAAAAGCAAAGATGGACAAACAGTGCTCCCTAGAGTACCGCAGTACGTAGAATGGGAGGATATTTTAATGTATTGTATATAAAGTATAACAAAAAACCTTTTCTAAGTACTTGGCAATGAGAAACCGGAGTGATTTATTTCCCTTTACGGCATAGGTGGCGTTGCGATCACATTGGTTGTTTGTTTACACTTCCGCCTTGGCGGACGATGGAAAAATACTGTTCTGTTTCTCTCGTTGATTTGCGGAATGAATTAAAGAAGAGACATGCTAAAGTGTCAGGGAGGAAGAAAGAATTAATTGAACAGTAAGAAATATGATAGTACTCAAATAAACATATATTTACCCAAAAAATAAACGTAGGCGACTGCACAAATCGGGCTGAATCATGAACATTTGACGAAACAAGTATCATTTTATATAAACCAGAGACCGATTTTTGTCATCTTTTCCTTTAAGAAAATCTGACGTATTAAATCCCAATCAAATAGTCTGCCAAATGCAATTGCAAATACATGACAGAGGCTTAATTAGGTTAAGGGGGGGGGGGGGGGGTAAAGCAGAGAACTACATGTACATGTTACAATTTCTTTGCATTCCTACAGTATAATCCTTTTCGAATGCATGTATCACCTAACAGTACCAGAGTTACGTGATGTCATATTACCAAATTTATGTTCTTGAAAGTAATATGGGATATCTTAGACCAATTAATAAGTCAAGTCTGGACTATTTAAATAATAACATTGCAAATGATTCAAGGTTACATGTACATGTACAAATGTATGTTTCACATAAACGTATCCTTTATGACCTATAGCTTAATGTACATGCACTGCATTTGAAGATAAAGTGATGTCATGTGACTAAAATCATTGTTAAATGTTATCCAACATTGTACTTTATCATCATGATCATGCCTTCATTAATTGTTCATGGTGATTGTATTTTTTAAATACATCATTAATTCACCAACCAAATAATATATATGTTAATTGACTCGATTGACAGCATTCCAACAACAGAAATTTAAAAAAAAATCTAGAGCCAAGAGGGCAACATACAACCTTATAATAATATCATAAACAGGTGCTTGTCCCTGTTACTCCAAACAACTTTTAATTGTCTTGAGCTTATTTAATTTTATATATTAGAGTAAAAGTATATATCTGTACAAGAATGATTTTGTGTACACTTATTAATGAAAGTCGTCTTCAACGAAAAACCGAAAAGTTGCAATGTTCGCTGTCACTTCCTTGTATTGGAGAAGTTTTCAATACGTTTAATTTCGTTGAAAGATGAAAAGGACAAAATAACACACGATTGCTAATAAAATATAAACAATCAATGACGACTATCATTTTGTTACACAAAACACTTTATTTGTGTATCCTCGTGCATGTGATGGTCAATTATTATCTCCTTAGGCTACAACTTCACATTTAGATATTGAATTGGATGAAATGCTAGAACCTGTTACATGTAGTAGGCCAAAGCAAAAAAAAAAAAGCAAAAAAATCAGTCTAGTTTTTGTGAATATTTTAAACACTGGTTTATTAAAAACAATAAACGTCAATTTACAATAGTAGAATTTGAGGTAATGTTATGGATCAATTGTTGTTTTACTATCGTACATATGTACATGTTAATAACAGTCTGACTTGTTTCCAAATCTGACAAACAATTCACTTAGGCAGCAACCATTTGATTTTCTGGGGGGGGGGGGGCTATGGTTTTTTTTTTGGAAAAAAAAGTTTGTTTCCAGTTTTTGTTTTTTTGATTCTGAGAAAAAAAAATGTTTGTTTCACCCTCAGCTGCCACTATATGTAATGCTAAAATTGAAAGAAAAAAACTGTTTTTTGTCCAGAAAAAAAAAACATACCCCCCCCCCCCCCCCCCCGAAAATAAAATGGTTGCTGCCTTATGCTTTTTTGTGAAATATTTATATATATGTAGCAGAGTGTTTTATATATTGTAAACATTAATTATTTAATTACTATATTTACTAAATTACTATAAAGCCTAATCCCATATTTTGAATATTGTATTTTTGGTTTAAATAATAACTTGCAAACCTTACTTTTATGTATAGTAATATTCACGTTATTTTCTATGAATATTCATTCAGGGATTTACTTGAATTGTTGTATTTGATTGGCTGTTAACATTTCGCGGCTAAGTTTAATTTCCTGTATATTTCCACGGACGATAGCCATGACAGTACGTCCGTTGAATTTATGTCAGCTTATATTGACCATATAGATAATTACCTGTATACTTTATATTTTGGACAACATATTTATTGAATACTGGCTCCATGTAATGTGTGATCTTTATTTGAAGTGCCGTTAACCTTACAGTACAACTCACTCCAGAATAACTTGTTCTTATATACTGGTATCATAAAACATCAGAACCCTTAGCTCTCGTAAGTTGTTATTCCAAGCATAGAAAACAACCTACTACATATAGGAAATAAGTAGTAATATTCTATCCATGGCAAATACTCCATGAAGATGAGCCTCAATTTGTTGCTATTTCCCTTCTGGTCAGTTCTTCTTATAATGTTTCCTTGGTCGGGTTTGCTACCTGCACTGAATTAAGTCATCATTCCTGGAGTAAATTCACTAGTGTAATCATTCCCGAGTAAACTAACAACAGGTCATTTTGGCAATCTGTTACTTTTATCACCCAATCAGGCATTCAATGATTTTTAAATTACAAATATCCCCCAAAAAACAAAGCTTGATTAATTTTATATCCCCTTTAATCAAATCTCTTCAGAATCTTACGGCGAGTGTTGGATAGTTTACCCTTGTTCCGGATTACTAATAAAAACAGGTGCATTTAAAGTACTCTGGCTGAATCAAACCACTGTTAAATAAAAATGCAAATAATAATCGTACAAGATCATAGTCCAAGGTTTTTTTTATACCATACAAATAGCTCATTTACGACATGTACTTATAATGTACACTTTGTAATAATCTAATCAACTGTTTTATTAATATCTAAAGAAAAAATATTACTTAAACACCATATTTAGTAACCATAGAAAAAAACACTTAATGATCAACAAAAGGATGAGGATTAAAACGTACTCATACCATTAATCATTGATTCAGGGTCTACACAGGGTGCAATGAATTTGTTTCGTTATTTAAAATAATTATCTTGTCAACTTTTCGCTCTGTTAGGCACGCATAATGTAATTAACATCCAAGCTGATGAAAATGTATGTTCTGACGGTACAAAGATCGGAGAGTGAAAGAGATAAGCTAAAAACGTATATCCTACTGTCTACATGAGCATCTGGTTGGAAACATTTTAAATGACAGATAAACTCAAACATTCGAATATCAAAAATTTTTGTTTTTAAAATTAAGAAAGCATCAAAATTCTAACAAGATACCGAATAGTAGAGTATCATTCTAGCAATCGATACTCGGTACTACCGGGCGATGCGAGTACTCGTTGACATCCCTAGTTTTTCCACTGACCTCCTACCCTCCCCTCTCTTAACTTAATTTGGGAAAAATTGATTGATCAACAATTATGTGCAATTTTGACCCACACCTCCAAACTATTTGAATTAAGTTTTTGGTTATCCTTCGTTGATTTTTTGATGACGTCCCTTGCGCAATCAATCAATCAAAAGATTTCGATATATACTACATGTTTATGTTTTTTAGATTTTTTCATAAATTGCATTTCTTTCGTATAATAAGTTTCCGATCATTTGCATTTTTTCTGTTCATGACGACCGCAATTAATTTTCCAAGACTAGAATTATTCTAGCATGATTTTCTGAAACAGTAAATAGTTATGATACCTGCTGCATGTGCCTCGCCGACTATTAAGGTATTAAAAACCATATCGGCAAAGACGGATCCAAGGGGGGGGGGGGGGGGGTCGTTGATAAAATAGGGAATCTCCGAAGCATGACTGGAAGCCCCCTTTATGTCTAAGTCAGTGCAACCCCCCTACCTTTATGAACAGTTCTGGATCAGCCAATGACCTCACAAGATGTCTTGCTTAAACGAAAATAAATCTTGATATCGTCTGACAAGTAGTTGGGTACTTTTGGTACAAGTCTACTTTTTTTTGTCCAAGAAAAACGATATCTGCTGTGCAATTTTCATATGAATGGTACTGAGTTATGCCGTGACATTGAGTTCCATCTGGGTCAAATTCATCAAATGACTTTTATAGCTTTCGTTGTCGTTGATTGGGTGCCATTTAAATTAACACAGTTGAATTTGTTTGGAATTGCTTTGCAAACCATGGGTATCAACATTTTCTAAAGCTAAGCATATAGGTAGTCCGTGTGTTGTCCTCGTTTTAACTAAGGTTTACTTATATTCTGTCTATATGTTACCAATAGGTAGATATTAAAACACACCAATAGAAATGAACTATTAGATAACAACTGCCTTATTCCTGGTTTTGTTGCAAGTTAAGTTTCCTCGCTTTATCATGTTTATGGTAAAACAAAAATGGATATAAATCAAAATTAGGTTTGTAATTATGTTATATAAAGGATAGTGCTCTCTATATTTAGGTTAAAGTACAAATAAAACTTTCATTTGAAAGCTATCCAATATTTCCTAAACCGGAGTCTTTTTTAATCTGTTGTTATTGTCGGTTTTGCTTATATATTTGAAAAAGCTGTCAGTAGATATGTTCGTTTTTTCTTACTTAGGCCGAGTTGGTTTAAGTATTTTAAAAGTGATTGGAGTTAAAGACGTGATGCATTTCAATACTTATAGTATAATGAATAAGTAATAAAATGATAACTTATGCAACATATGAATAAAATCTACTCTATGGTGATTGTTATTATCTTAATATAATATCATGCATAGTCTAATAATCTAAGTTGGAGTGACTGCGGTTGACTTTTGTCCTTTAACAAGGGTATAGCCGACCAATGAAGTACTCAAAACTGCTAGTGGAGTGACTACAAGTATAAATACAGCAAGGCTTATCGTTGTTGAATCTAAAACATAAAATATTACATATTACAGAAATCCTATTTTGATTCTCTTTTTGACATATTTGATATGTGATATAATATATTATATTATGTATTACGAATACATGTGTTCGCTTCAATATTAATATAAAAACAGTGTTTACTTTTTTATAATGCAAATCGTATGAATGTCAAAAACCTCGACTTTTCTACACTTTATATCTACAAGGTCAAAAAAGAAATGTCTGAGCCTCTTAACGTTGGTGATAGGGTGACTTTTTTTCTAAAAGTTGGTGGTTTGTTTACTTTTTTCTTATATTTGGTGGTTAGTTTAATTTTTTCTAAAATTTGATGGTTAGTTTAATTTTTTCTAAAAGTTGGTGGTTAGTTTACTTTTTTTTCTTAAAATTGGTGGTTAGTTTACTTTTTTTCTAAAAGTTGGTATTTGTCTAATTTTCTTCTAATTGATGGTGGTGAGTTTAGTTCTCTCATTTCAAAATTCGTTATGTATATTGAGTGATAACTACTTTAATAGTTTAACTAACAACTTTAAAGTTAGATCAGGTGGTCGTGTGGTCTAGTTACGGTTACAGTGCATGCGATTTGGTGTCACAATATCTCAGTAGCATGGGTTCGAATCCCGGCGAAGAAAGAACAAAATATCTTGCAAAAGCAAATTTACAGATCTAACATTGTTGGGTTGATATTTATACCAGTTGTATATATGTATATAAATTATTTTTAGTATGATTAATCTCAAAATATAGCTCATTAATTGCCAAAAATTGGTCTTCTGATTTACATGAAAATGGCGCATTGAGGTCAAATGGTAGTAATTTTTATCCCTTTAATTGACATTACACAAGCGACATATACTGACCGGCTTTAGAAACGCAACACCCATTTTTTTAATTTTCTTCGAAATTAGTAAAAAAATATTATTTTTTTTGTTATATACGCCCGTCATACATCTATCTGGTAATTAAAAATCAATCATTGCCTTACCTGAGCAAGCCAGGTAATTACGGGGCGAGGGGAGCATAAAATGTGTGACGCGGGACGGCGGGTACCTGAATGAATTCAAAACCGGTTTTCCATGTCTAAAAGATGCGTTACATTCTTTGCCTTCCTCTAACCAATTGAACTTCTTTGGGTTTTGCAATGCCGCGAATCAGTGATGAAAATCGTAATCAAGCCGTCGGAATGTTACAGGCAGGAATGAGTCAACGTGCTGTTTTAAGACATTTTAATGTAAGCAACTCAACAATCAGTCGATTATTTCAACGTCACAGATTAACAGGAACAGTAAAAGATCGCCCAAAACCCGGCCAACCACAAGTAACGACGCCGCACCAACAAAATGCCATCAGACTACGCCATTTGCGGAATCGATTCACGACCGCGACGTCAACTGCAAACCAAATTATTGGACGCCATGGCAGAGCAATAAATGCGAGCACAGTATCCCGTATACTTAGACGTCGTCAAATTCGCTGTAGGAGACCCTATAAAGGAATGATTTTGACTCCACGTCATAGACGAAATCGACAGCAATGGGCCAGGCAACAACTGCAGCAACGAAGACACTGGAATCGCGTGGTGTTTTCTGATGAATCACGGTTCAATGTGAGTTTTGCGGACGGAAGAGCAAGAATATACAGAAGAGAAAATGAACTTTACGCAGATAACTGTGTGCTAGAACGTGATAGATTTGGTGGCGGAGGTGTAATGGTATAGGGCGCTATTAACACAAATTTTCGAACACGGTTGGTTATTGTCATGGCACATTAACAGCTAGACGCTATATTGATGAAATTTTGCAGCCAGTTGTCGTTCCACAGCTACGACGTCATAAACAGTTAAATCAATTGACATTCCAACATGATAATGCGCGTGCGCATACCGCTAGATTGACTCAAAACTTTTTGAATTTGAATGAAGTTGATGTTCTTGAATGGCCTGCTAACCCCAAGGGTGACTGGGGTATAGAAATATGGTTACTTGGTCTTCTCCCGAACGGCAGTAAAACGCTTGCTGAAGTAGGGCGTCCGTTTGGCTGTGCGGGATGTATTAAGTTCGCAGTCACGTCCGTCAGTAGGGGGCGTTAAATCCGATGCCTCGTGTAAAGAGAATGTCACGCTCTTTGCACGTTACGAACCCTTGCAACAACTCTTTAAGGGGTCCGTAGGTGGCCTGTTGCAAGGCAAAATTTCTGTCCCTATCCAATATACCCTCATTTTCCAGTGGCAGTCCAAATTTCCCCGACCATCATCCTAGATGGCCTCTATTACAACAATTTACCTATTGTATTTATTGTGAACTTGTTCTCGTTCTGAATATGCATGAAATATTTGCCACTGGACGTTAAGCAACCAACAATCAATCAATCAATCAATGGCCTGCTCTTTCACCAGACTTAAATCCAATTGAACACATGTGGGATGAGTTGGACAGACGCATTCGTTCTCGATCGAATCCGCCGACTACCCCGGCTGAGCTTGGTATCGCATTACAACAGGAATGGCAAAACACTCCCGCAGAACAGTTAAAAACCTTTGTCAATCAATGCGAACAAGATTAGAAGCTGTCCTACGGAACAACGGTGGCCACAACCGATACTGAAGATTTGAAACCAGACTGCAAGTGTGTACCTCATTACCCCGACACCAAACAGTACGTCATTGGTTTCTCGATTGACAGTATTTTTTATCTGTAACGTTGAAAGATTAATTAAATATTATTTGATAAAGTCTGATTTATTTAGGTGTTGCGTTTCTAAAGCCGGTCAGTATACTTTACATATGATTTATCTCCCTTTGACTGTTTAGACTCGCTCAAAATTAAAACGTCTCGATGACTCATCTTAACATATAATCATAGTCACCAAGACGCATGCGTCACCCTGCTAAATCAGATTTATTTTTCTTCTCGAAAGACTCCAGACTTTTTTTAACAACTATTATTTCAAGTTTTTGATTTATAACGTGGCAAAATGAGAAGTGAAGGCTCCGATAATGTAGTATACGAAGAAAGCGCGTCTGTTATGTCAGAAGCTTCCAATACTACGGACGGAAAAAACCAAAACCGTAGCGGTAAGAAAAGGTTATCAAAGAAAAAAGACGTTGTTCGTGATTTAGAAGGTCATATATATGCAATATAATTTGCTGAGCAAGACCAATAGTATTCATCTTCAAATGAACAGTTAAGTCAACTAGTGAACATTTTGGCAGTTGAAAGACATACAGAACCCGAAGTGGGGGTTGCAATGTCAGAAACAGACGTCACAGACAAGGGTGTAGCTCGCAGACTTATATTACCCCTGTTATCTGCTGATGAGCAGGCAAATCACGGGAATTTAGATACCTTCTCAATATGTGTGTCATACAAAGAAAGACAAAATAGTGGTTTTATGTTAAGTGAAAATGCATCTGAATATTCAGATACGCATCTAGTACAGACAATAGATTATTTATACAGGATGGTGAAGGCGTAAAATCTTCTGGAAGGTTTCAAAGGTATTAAAGTAACAGTACAGCTACTAATACATAAGACACCAATCACTACTTATAAAAAACTGGGACACGGTTTTGTAGTAAATACTTCCTTTAATCACATATATCAAGGTTAAACCAAAGGGGGTGTCCATAAAGGTTCTATTTCCATGTTTTGCTATCAATTCTTATGAGAAATTGTTGGAGAAACGACAAAAAAACTGAATTTCCCCCTTTAGAACCCAAACAAATACCCTTGGATTTTTATGGTAACATTTCAAGCGTTTCAAATTTCAAGGTTCAAGCGTATAATAAAACATTATAATACCTGATGACTCTGTTTTGACTGATTTTTCGTTGAAAAAGCTTCGACATGTTGGTACACCATTCGGAATCTTGGTATTTTCAAAGGATTCATTCAGCATAAGTGCCATACCTTCGACCATGTGTTGATCAATGTGACAGTGCATAAACCATACTCCGGGGTTTCTGGCTTCTATTCGAATTATTACATAGCCACCATATGGTACGACGATTGAATCTTTTCTTACAGGATTGTTTAAGTTAATACCCGGGATGTTTCTGTAATCATCCCACGACGGATTTCTCCAGTGTGCTTTATTGCAATTGCTTTCATTATTATGACGTGTTGTGCTACATTGTATATCTTCTGTGAAAGTAAATTTGCCATCAATGGTAACTACCGGAAACTCCATTTTTAAAACTTCGTATGTATGCCCATGCATGTGAATAGGATGAGAAATAAAAGTTCCCTTACCAAGATTAAGCAACACCATAACAACTTCAGATCCAGATTTCAAGTTTAATGCATGGCTACAATGACAGGTTTTCTCCTCATCGCATCCAGTACAATCAGTGTCAACCTCAGATGGTTGTGTTAATGCGGAAACGGTTGGCCAACGGAAAATGCGTCCATTAATGGAAGAATGCCCATCAGGAAACCCAAAGTTTAAGAAATGTAAGGCTGTTTCATTTGATTTTGGTATACTCTGCACAACAAATTTCTGATCGTCTTCATTTTTGCGTGCAATTAAGGTATCCACGGGAAGACATAACACATTTGATTCATGAGGATATGTTTTAAAAGGGCAATTTAATACTCGAGTATTGTTACTGCTATCATAGCTTTTGACAGGTAAATAATTGCTATTTGAAACATTAAGGAATCCAAATCCAATAGAAGGTCTAATTATTAGATTATGAGTCGAAAGGATACTTATGGTTATGTTATATATTCCCGCCTTAGCATAATCAAGATCGAGTTCAAAATCATAACGTTCAGCAGGATAAATTATTATTTGATCAACAACAGTGGGAATAACCTCAAAACCATCAGTTTCTGTTACATTCAACTTTAACCCAGGTATAGAAAACAATAGTACATCTTTTGAACCTACTCCGATGAGTCTAAATAAACATTGGTCCTCTTTATCAACATAAAATGTTTCTAAAGGTGCAGTGATATCTTCAAAATCTCCCCTACCGTTGATGAGAATCGAATGTGGCGATTTATCCTTCACATTTGCATTGACCAATGCCATTGCATCATACAGATGATTCCATTCTTGTATCTGAACAATATGCTGAAATTTAAATGGTATTGGATCCCTTTTTCGAAGAACGATAAATGCACCATAAAGACCCATATCTCTCTGATTGCCTACGTGTGAGTGATACCAGTAAGATCCACCAAACGTCGGTTTAAAAGTATAATTAAAAGTTTGACCTGGTAGTATAGGACATTGAGTCACAAAAGCCACACCATCCATTGCTTCCCAAGTCAGCTGATCAATGCCGTGCCAGTGAAGAGTCACGGCTTCATTTAACAAATGATTTTTAACTATAATCGTTATTTTCTGGTTCTGGTAAATGACAATAGATGGTCCTGGCATGGATCCATTTGCAGTAAGAAGATACCGTGTATGATTCCATCCGTCGGCGGTTATAATATCATCTATAGGGACTGGACCGTTTGTACTAAGTGAATATAGTTTCCTATTTTTGGCGTATACCTGGCTAATTGTTTCATTACCATTCATAGTGAAAGCAGATTTTATGTCAATAGATGTAAAACAGTGTTTAGCAGTTTCATCACAATGGAACCCAGCTGTGATACCAATCATCCCGTAGAAGATGAAGAGAAAAGCCTAAAAATGTATAGACCAAAAAATATGTCAAGCATTTTGTTCTTGAAATGTCTTGGAATGTTTAGATAAAATTCTTAGCATTTTTATTTCGACAAATGGCA
This sequence comes from Mytilus edulis, assembly GCF_963676685.1. Classification (NCBI taxonomy): domain Eukaryota; kingdom Metazoa; phylum Mollusca; class Bivalvia; order Mytilida; family Mytilidae; genus Mytilus; species Mytilus edulis. The sequence continues at coordinate 52,898,826 of NC_092354.1, forward strand.
AAATTGATATTTTGCTAAATCGTAATTTGTTTTGTTTGTGCTGCTGGTTCTTTTTAAAAATACACAGATCCTACACCTTTAGTATAAATTAACCACTTAATAAAAAAAATATAATAATATAGAAATACGGAGATATGGTATTATTACCAATGAGATAACTAACCATCACTTAGCCACCAAAGTTCAAACGAAGTGGATGTTTTCAATTATAGGCGAACGTACGGCCTACATTGTATGTTAGTTAACACACTTATTTAAACGAAAATGCACATATTGAAAAAAGATGTATGAACATTAAACCATATCTGTCTTACGCAGACATGTGTTAAATACAAATGTTATTGTAATTAGCTGTAATAAATTACAATTTTAAAGGTAATTCAGTTTAATGTGTCATTGAGCATATTCATTCCATGTAAAAGAAAGAATTACATTGCCTTTTTTGCAGTGTAATTATGAAAAACTTTTCAATTGCTTTTAATTATATTCAAATGACTATATGGAAATTTAAAACATTTTGGCTCTTCTGATGCTTGTATTTTATTTCACTTCATTAGCACCCACTTGGTACTTTTTGTCTCGATCAAATTTTTTAAAACATTTATCATAAAAAAAAAATATAGCATTTCTCAAGATATTTAATTAATTGTTATACATTGTAGCATGTATGTTAATCTTTTCATTGTTTTTGATTAATGAATGTGGTCTAATGAACTTAAAATATTTTTTTTTGTCTTTGAGCAATCACTATGCTGTTGAATATTAATCCTCTCAAAAAAATGTTTGAAGAAATTTTCTTTTTATTTATGAAATCTGAAATGAGAAAAATTAACCCCCCCCCCCCCCCCCCCCCCCCCCACCACCACCACCACCATTTTTTTTTCACATCCTTGTTTTCCTTTTTTCAAAACTGATCTCAATTCAAATTTCTAATGGAAATAATAACTACTCATTTAAATACATCATATAATATTAAAATGTAACAAAAAGTGCTTGTTATCACTGTATGGTAAAGAGTGTTTTAATTTATCAGTTGGTGGTAAAAGTGAATATACATTGTGCATTGTATAAAACAATGATTTAAGTTGATTTAACTACTATTCTGGACAAAGAAAGAGAACTCCAATCAATTGAAAATTTCTTGCTTTTGCAAAATATTGTGCAATTAGATATTTCTTGCTATTGCGCAATACTGTGCAATTGAAAATATTTGCTATTGCACAATACTGTGCAATTGAACATTTCTTGCTATTGCACAATACTGTGCAATTGAACATTTTTTGCTATTGCACAATACTGTGCAATTGAAGATTTCTTGCTATTGCTGAATACTGTGCAATTGAAAATTTCTTGCTATTGCACAATACTCAATATAATAATTTTGGATCCTGATTTGAACCAACTTGAAAACTGGGCCCATAATCAAAAATCTAAGTACATGATTAAATTCAGCATATCAAAAAAGCCAAAGAATTCAATTTTTATTAAAATCAAACTTAGTTTAATTTTTGACCCTAAGGTATTTAATGTAGACCAATTTGAAAACGGGACTAAAAATTAAGAATCTACATACACAGTTAGATTTGGCATATCAAAGAACCCCAATTATTCAATTTTTGATGAAATCAAACCAAGAATAATGCTTATTTGGGCACTTTTTTGGCACCTAATTCCTAAACTGTTTGAACTAAAACTCCCAAAATCAATCCCAAGCTTCCTTTTGTGGTTATAAACCTTTTGTTAAAATTTCATAGATTTCTATTCACTTTTAGTAAAGTTAGAGTGCGAAAACTAAAAGTATTCGGACGACGACGCAAGACGACGCAGGACGACGACGCCAACTTGATAGCAATATACGACGAAAAATTAAAATTTTTGCGGTCGTATAAAAATGTTGTTGCTAAAAATGAGTTTATATTTTTATATACATTTGTATGTAAAAAATTCTATTCTGGCCTGTTTTTATTTCAATGATTTTATTCTAAATGATATAACTTTTACATGTATTTTGATAAAAGTAATTGAAATGTAATTAATTACTTTTGAAAGTAAGTTTGATTATGATTTAATCACTTTCATTTGAAAACAATGTTATTGGAATGTAATTAATGCTTTGCCATATCTCGTCTTCAGCTCTTTATCTTTTCCGCTACTTTTATATATCTTTAACTTTTTAAAAGAGAGGGGAGAAAGATAGTAGAGGGACAGTAAAACTTATAGATCGAAAATAAACTTTAAACATTTATAAAAAAAAATGTTTTGACTAAAATAACGTTTTCAAATATTAAATAAATTTGTATACTTCTTAACATTTACCTAAATATGTTATTAAATGAAAACATACCATCATTGTCTACTTGTTCGTAAAGTCTACTTGCGCTATCAATGAAAATGAAAAGTCTTGGAAAATAAATAAATGACACTCACATTTATAGCAAATGATCTGATTAAAATACAATAATATCGATTTAAATACTTTTTTCGTGGAAAGACTTTCCCTTTTTAATTTTTTGTAATGCTCAAGCATTCTGAGAAATTTGGTTATCTCACTAGGTTGTTATCAGGTCAATTATTTATTACTTATACGTAATTTTTCTCGAGACATGCTGTTGACCGATTATTGATAAAGACAAACACGATACCGTTGTTGTGAAAGCTATGTTTTATTTTGTATGTTTGTTGTATGATTTAATTTCGGTATTTTAAAAATACACTTCATATACGACATCAAAAAATCAAACAAACAAATATTTGTGTGACGACAAATGAACAGTGATTGTGCTTGTAAAAGTAGCATGTTACAACCGAAGATTTTTTTTTTATATTTGACTCTACAGGTATTCTACCAACCAATAGTTAATGTCACATGTACCAAATTTTAACATGAACTCACAGACAGTGAGAGTGAATGAACTTAAAATGAAACGAGCATCAATAAATTACTTTTGGACAAACAAACAACTCCCATAAATCACATTAATATTACAAAATTGCTTTAGATTCAGATGCATTTTAATAAAGCCCAATCTCATTATAGGTTTCTCTTCAACAGAATATCATAAATATGTAATATCAATTATTGCAATTAATATGTGAATGTACGCTTTTTCTTGGAATCGAAAGTGGTAAGTTTAAGTTTATAAGAATTCTATATTGAATTTCACCGTAAAGATATGTTATTTAGGCAAGACTTATATCGTTATCACAATTCAACAAAAACCATTCTGACGGATTGTTTAACGTGTAAATCTTGCAGCAACCTATTTTACTCTTTACTTTGATCATAGCCATCAATGTCTGTTGGGATTATGTTACAAGAATTAAAATAATCTGCTAGATAAGCAGACACTATATTTTTTTCTAAATCGTTTTAGATGTTGCATCTATTCTTCGTTTGCTCAATGATCTTCACAAGTCCGATATTAAATTCACAAGTCAATTTATGAAATATTGCCTTTTAAACCTTATGACTACTCAGAGTTTATGTCAACACTAATAAATATGAAGTCAATTAAATGTAACTAATATATTTTTATCAAGTATAAAACTGTAAAACATTTCCCATACTATAGATATGTTTAATTCATCAACTATTTGATTAAGGAACATTTAAAGTATCCTATAAAAATAATCAAAGACCTTCTTAAATTGCAACTATCAAAGAAGCAATGTACTCATGAAGTATAGTACATAGAGATATATAACACGATGTCAATTTTTAAACACTCGGGACACATTATATATTTTTTCCTGAGAAGTTATATGACATGCTATTTAGTCCAGGGTACATGTATGTATAGCACCAGGTCATCACTTGGTTACCTTATTGGCCTTCACATGTATCATAAATAACATATTTCTTAAATCCCCCACGTTGAAAATATGTTATTTTTCAATGGTACATGGGTGATACCCTTATGTTTTTTTGTTTTATTTTTAATTTTCTTTTAAATATTTCAGAGAAATGAAGGTTTCAGAAAAAAACCGCACTCGTTTATAATGGGCACAACTCGTTAAACATATATGATCAGCACTTGTTTATAACAGGGATTTTCGTCGTTCCTGCTATATTTAGAATTCGGGGATAGTCACTGGATTTAGTTAACAAAACTTAGTTTAGCTATACGATGGTTTATATATAACTTCTTCAATAGTGCAAGACATTAATTACAATAAAAGTTCAATGGTAAATATTCCGAAAAGATACAACAAATGGTAATTCCAATAAATGTTCTATACTAAACACAATGAATGTCACTGTAAATACACGGCGTCCGTACAGCTTGACCGCTGGTATCCAACTGCCCGGTGTCTTCTGGCTATTCTTTCATTTTTTATTTTACTATTCTGGCTATTCCTACATGGGGGATTAGTGGAAGAACAATATTTATTGCAAATTATATTGTTTTATTCATTAGAGTCTAATTTGGTCAAAGGTAAATTTACCTGTGGAAATAAAATAAAAATTATTATTTATATGTAAAAAAATGAGACTTTTTTTGTTTGAAAACATGTATAAAGTAATAATTTTATGTTTTTTTAAGACCATGGAATTTCTAAAAAATAAAACTAATTAAAAGTAAAGGAAGTAAAAGCATTGGAAAAATAAAAATAAAATTGAAAGAAAAAGTAGTTAAACCATTTAAAATTCTGGAAAGTCTGAAAAAACTTATTCAAAAAGAAAATTAATAGCTACCCACACTTTCAACTTCAGCCTCAAAGAATTTATTAATTTCATTATTTTAACAAATTATGAGTTTTAAAAATGAATATAATATCAAAAGAACTTAATTATCATAGATAAGTGTATTAATTGGCCTAATAGATTAAGCCAAATGACTTTGAACTTTGATTAGCTTTGAACACTATTATTGTGTGCTCAGTGTCTTAACTGAACACCACAAGCTCTACCAAACAATTAAGCATTTCTAGAAGTAGCAACATTTTTCCTGTACTGATCATTCGGGTTGTGAGTCCCAGATCATCACGGTCGTGTTTTTGTAGCACTGCACTAAATTAGAATATATCATTATATTTTGTGTTTATTAAGTCTTATATTTCAGATATTTATTTGAGAAATTATATAATTGATATCGTCTGCTATCTGAATAATTTATTCAGTATTATTATAGTTAGATACTCAACTTTTCTTGTTTACTGAAAAGTGTTCACCAATATTCTTTGTTGTCCGACATTATGGACAAAACTAGTTCTGGTCAGTTTGATGAGGAAGAATTTTATAAGTCCCTCAATGAAACTGATACTACAGAAATGGAATCCTCTGACTATGAAAAACAAGGCTGGTCCACTCAGAGGAAAAGACGAAAAGGAATGGCAAGTACATCTTCCCTAAATGATAATACTCTCCTTAATACACCATCCCCTCTCCCCACACACCCTCAGTAAAAGGTAATGACTATTTACTAGTCCTACAAAGTGTTGACCCCAATACTAAACTTAGCACCTAAAATCAGATAAAATTCCAAAAGATTCTTCTCGAGACTGTTGGTACCCCAAAAAGAATTAAACCACTTAACAGTGGGCAAATACTAGAAGAGTGCATTGACAAAACGCAGTGGAAACACCTAAAACGCGTCAAACTCATTGGTGAATTACAGATTAGGACTAGTGTGCCCAAATCTGTAACTTCGTCAATAGGAGTTATTTATAACGTGCCTCTAGACATCAACGTTGAAGACGAAGATATCTTATCGGTGCTTAAAGCCCAGAAAGTTAGTAAAATGCAAAGGATGGCCTACTTTGACAAACAAATCGGTAAAAGAAAACCATCTAGATCCCTAAAGTTATTCTTTTAGACACCCCAGCTACCAGCAACAATCAATATTGGGTACAAAACATATATTACCAAATTGTTTGTACCTAAACCCATTCAATGTTATAAATGTCAGGTGTTTGGGCATATTGCAAACCAATGTAGAAATAAAAAAAGATGTATTAAATGTGGAGAGGAACATGAAAACGAGCATTGTACCTCAACAGATTAAAAATGTGTAAACTATAAGGGTAAACATATGTCTAATGACCAAGAATGTCCACAAAGGACCCAACAAAAAATGGCCCTTAACCTGGTGAAATCTAAAAATATTTCCATTAATAGTAACTCCAATCCTGCATCATCCAATGAGATGACGTACAGGGTTCTTTTACGAGTACCTTCTAAAATGTAAAAATATAATTTCGCTATTATAACCTGCAAGGTAAACATCATCAAGACAGACGTCTTTGTTTCAGTAGCAGTGCAAAGAAAACTAATAATTTTAAAAAGAAATTCAAAGCATCTATTTTTATATGATTTTTTTTATTCTTATGAAAGATTATTATTCTAATTACACCTTATGTAAGAATCCGGGGTTTTGATTGGTTAATAGCCAGTGTATTTTTCACCAATTTACTGTTATCAAATGAATATCGTTCATTTTTAACGCCGCCGGGGTATTTGCTAAAAGGATATGCCTTTTTTACCCTCTCTGCCGTGGTATTTGCCAAAAAATACTCTATCCGACTGGACGCTTGTAACGTCACGATCATCAATGCGTTTTAGTACATTAACATTCGGTGTAATTAAACAGATATATCATGTTATTCAGGGGTATTTGCGAAAAATACCAGTCTTGAGAATGAATTTCCCTCGCCTTACGGCTCGTGAAATTTAACATTCTCTCGACTGGTATTTTTCGCAAATACCCCTCCTTAACATGATATATCTGTTCAATATTCTTCCACGATGAGTGACATATAGTATAGGCTCTTCAGATAAAAAAAATCTACACTTGTCCTGATACAAATAGAGAATGTATATCATAGAAAATGATACAAATAGAGAGCCCTTATTTTTACATTTTGAAAAGATTTTTATTTTGATAACTGATTAAAATTATTTTTCCTACAGAAATATTTGATTTTCATGATTAAGAAAGCTTGACCTTTTTAAATATACTTTAGTTTTAATCACAATTGATTTTAAAAAGATCATGTACCTCTTTTTCTAATTGCCTTGAACATCCTTGTAAAAGGCAAACATACCTATTGTAAAAACAGTAATTGTATAGTTGATAATAAAACAAATAGCCAGAGGTTATATTTATTAGTTATGGTAAATTAATATCTAACAATATCTATCCTGATATATATTTCGGTACCAAGCTTACACAATGATTACAAAAAGAAACGTATAAACTGGCTAATGTGAGTGGGTACTCTTAACATTTTTGACAATGTTGAGCAAACGATCAATCAATAAACCACATGACAATGCTTTTTTCATATTTTGTAGTCCTCCAACATATTGATACGCATGACGATTATACAGCAATAGAAAAGAGTTAAGACCTGTACCTCACCTATGTCATTGAAAACGTCAACGAAGACATCATACGGATGTACTTCCCGGCGAAGTTTCTATCAAAACTGAAACATTATTGCTTCTATGCTATTAACAATGCAAAGATTGGAAGTGCAATAAAAGTTGACCATTAGTCCAAGGTATGTATTTACCAATGCTTATACTGTATGATTAATATTGGCATACATTTCTTAATTTACAGACATCAATAAATGAAGAAAGACTACACCACTAGCTGATTCAGATATTAGTTAGGTTTGAAACACGACAAGCCCCAATCAACCAGCATTGCAACGGGATAGTGTTTAAAACACGAGAAGCCCCAATCAACCAGCATTGCAATGGGAAAGTGTATCTTTGAGCCCAAAAATAAAATTAAAATTGTTTGATGTACATTGAAGACAAAATGTCTGACAAATCGACAATATAGTTTAGTAGTTTTACCTTTGTCCGTAATTCCGCACCAAACAGTTATATAGACTTTTCCTAAACGCCTTCAGATATTGGGCTGACCATGCTGAGTGACAGATCAAGTTAAGGTTTTGTTCCGCTCCGCTGATATTGCCAAAATTAAGGATTTATAACTTTGAAAATTGTTGAAAATCACAGTTATACGGAAATTTTTCTATACGCCTCCAGATTATGAGCTGATTTGAGACCACCATCATGTTTGTGTCCACATGTGTTATTGAAATTGCAGATTTTTCAAGTTTTTGAGACGGGGCCATTCGTGTCGCTTTGACACATCTAGTTGGTATGTGAATTAACCATGATAAGTTAATGATCGAGTTTAGTTTCGTTCTGCTCCACTATTTTTTTGTCAGAAATGCGGGCTTTGGAAATCAGTTCAGATATTGGGCTGCATTTAGTATGCGAGTTAACCATGGCAATTTATAGATACAGTTTAAGTTTCATCCCGCTCTGCTTATTGTTGCCGAAATTATTGACTTTGAACTTTGATAAATTGTTGAAAATCAGTTATACCATATTTTTTTTCTAAACACCTTCAGATATTTGGCAAAGTATTGGTATCAGACTTGGGGTCAATTACATTGGAATGTAATTAATTAAATTACACATTACATTGCAAAAATGGTCAATTACACTAATTACACATTACACAGTTTTTGAAATGTAATTAATTAAATTACAATTACTTTATTAAAGTAATTAATTAAATTACACATTACATTTTATCATGATATTTTTTAACAATATTTTACATGTTTATATAATGCATGTGTAAAATATTCATGTAAGCATAGTTTAAGCGTTGCATTTGATAATCATTTAATTTAGTTATTTAAATGATTTGTCAATTAGTCTGAATCTTCTTGTCTGAAAACAGCAATTGTAAATAGTCTTTCGACAGGAGCTAATGTTGTGCAAGATATTGCTTGATGGGACATGGAAGTTTTATGATTAGAAGATCATTATATTGATAGGAGAGGGAATTTGTTCCCATTAACTTGCCAATACACCAAGGACTCAGAAATGAACTCATTTGAGTTTTATGAATTAAGAAATTATAAATGAATTTAAAATATGTTTTTTATTTTACTTTAGAAATATTAAAAAGTGTGCTTGTCACAATATTGAAAATAATTTTTAATACAAACAATGTATATAATGTCTAAATATTAGCAATATTTTGCTAATTAGATAAAATATCTGTAATAGTGGCATTGCCCCTGGACATTTTAATCTGATTAATTGCCGTTTGTTTTTACAGCTGTTAATTTTTATTTCTATAATCCTTTTGTGTATACTAATTTGACAAAATGATTGTCTACAGTGATTTTAAATCTAAATGAACTGTCTCAGGAAGATGTTTCACAGTGACACATTTTACTCTTTTTGTTTAACAAGGTGTTTATTACTTATCAATCTATTTAGTTAAGATCTTTCTTAAAAAAACGAACAACCCTTATATATGATTATCATATTTTTTTAAATTATAAGACTATTAAAAAAATAATCTGTAGGTCAAATAAATGATATAATAACTTCAGAATAAATTACAGACTTCATATATTAAAAAAGCATTGATATTAATATTTGAAAAATATATATGATTTTACAATTTATATTATTAAACACAAATCCTTAACTGTAAATCGATAAAAGTACATGTAATTGAAATGTAATTCAAAAGTAATTGAGCATTACCTGCTTTTTTCAATGTAATTAATTAAATTACCATTACATGTAATTAAAAAATGCTCAATTACACATTACATTCAATTACATGGAAAATTGTAATGCATTACACTTAATTACCATTACATTTTTAATTACCCCATCCTTGATTGGTATGTGGGTTAACCATGATGATTGATTGTTGGTTGCTTAACGTCCAGTGGCAAATATTTCATGCATATTCAGGACGAGAACAAGTTCACAATAAATACTATAGGTAGGTCTGGAAATAATAGAGGCCATCTGGGATGATGGTCGGGGAAATTTGGACTGCCACTGGAAAATGAGGGTATATTGGATAGGGACAGAAATTTTGCCTTGCAACAGGCCACCTACGGACCCCTCAAAGAGTTGTTGCAAGGGTTCTTAACGTGCAAAGAGCGTAGCACTCTCCTTACACGAGGCATCGGATTTAACGTCCCCAATCTGACCGGACGTGACTGCCAACTTGATACATCCCGCACAGCCAAACGGACGCCCCACTTCGGCAAGCGTTTTACTGCCGGTCGGGAGAAGACCAAGTGACCATATTTCTATTCCCCAGTCACCCTTGGGGAAGTTAACCATGATGAGTTACAGATCAAGTTTGAGTTTTGAAATATAGCTAGTTTAAACATATCTATTTATTGTGGATTGGGAAAGAAGTTTTGCAACTTATATTAATCCCTTTCCACTTTCACTTTGAGGATGCGAGTGCTGCCTTGTAGCGGCATTAGCCTGCTCTTTTTCAAAATCTACAATTGTGTCTTTAACGTGCAAGAGATATGGCTCTCTCTTAACACAGGTCAGATATTTATCGTCCCCTTCCGACGGACTATCATCGTTTCCTCAAGACCATACTCGCAAATGGTGTCAAGGGAGAGCCGAAAATTGAGTTCCTGAAATTTTCATCCCAAACGGGAATCGAACAAGAACCTGTGTTGGTGCACTAACCACAGTTGTACAAACTTTTTTCTAAACGCTTCAGACATTTGGCTGTTTTTTTGGTATGCGGGTTAACCACATCACTGATGTTTTGTTTAAGTTTAATTTGTGTTCAAACATTGTTTTCACTGTTAAAACATGTATTAAACTTGTGTTTCCAGTCGAACAAAAACAACTCCTTCCTGTTTATAATCAAGTATTTGGGCAGGGGTGTTTCACAAATTTATACTTTATTTTTTGTCTTGCAGGTTATGGAAAGCAAACCTTTTGATTATGATAAAAATGTTGAAAAGACCTTTATAAGTCCACCAGTTATATCAGTGGAAGAAGCTCTAGCCTCCCTTTCTAAGAGGAAGTTAAATTAGAGTGGAAGATTTGAGGCGGGGGTGTTTCACTAATTTTATACATTATTTTTTGTCTTGCAGGTTATGGAAAGCAAACCTTTTGATTATGATAAAAATGTTGAAAAGACCTTTATAAATCCACCAGTTATATCAGTGGAAAAAGCTCTAGCCTCCCTTTCTAAGAGGAAGTTAAATTAGAGTGGAAGATTTGAGGCGGGGGTGTTTCACTAATTTTATACATTATTTTTTGTCTCGCAGGTTATAGAAAGCAAACCTTTTGATTATGATAAAAATGTTGAAAATACCTTTATAAATCCACCAGTTATATCAGTGGAAGAAGCTCTAGCCTCCCTTTCTAAGAGGAGGTTAAATTAGAGTGGAAGATTTGAGCTGGTCAGCAGAATAAACCATCAGGAAAAGATGTAGTCTACTTTATTACGTTAAACATTGAATCTTTTTCCCCAAATGACTTAATTAAGGTGGTACCTAACACTACAGGGAGATAACTCTTTAAAATCAGCTCAACGTTTAAATTATGTTGCGATGTTAATAGGCCAGTGACTTATTTCAAAAAGACGCTTAGTTAACGACTTTAATGCACCCACCTAGCACACGGCTGTATTATATATCATTCGAAAGCTATTAATCTGTACTTTCTGTTTTGCCCGGTCGTAAAAAAATCGTACGGTGCAGTTTTTGTTAAATCAAGGTCAAAGGTCATGAAAAAACATTCCAATATTTGCGATTACTAAATTAAACGCCATTTTCTAATTCTTGTACCATAAAATTTTCCAAAAGATCATATGAACTTCATGGAACATGATACATAATTTCCAAATCAAATAACAAAAAAGAGATTCGATGCGCAAAATTTCCCGAAAATTGTAATTTATCACAAATCCTAAAAAAAATGAAAAATTATCCAAAAAGCAAAATATATCTGGGGGAATCGATATTTGTATGCTAAAAAATAGATAAATGTATATGTTTTAGGTCAAGGAATATTTGTTTTGTAATTTTAAGATGCAATTATTAATTAATGTTGATGGAACAGCCTTCTATTGAAGTGTTTGCAGTTGCCCAAAAATCTGCCATCTGCAAATAGCGATCATTTTGTTAATCTATGTTAAAATAGCACATCACTAATTGTGAATACCAGAGAGAAAAATGATTTTCCATAATAAAAGAAGGGGTATTTATAGTAAGAAAAGAATATATGCGAGGTAATTGAGGTTAAAATATGTTTTTTACGAATTCAAACTTTTTTACTTTTTGTAATCATGTTTAAATGCAAACATTACTTCGCGACTAAATCGTAGGCAACATTGAAATAAGTAACCTTGTTAAAAGTCACTTGGTTGTCTCAAGCGGGATGTAGACGAACTAAATAAAATGCGGCTGCTCCTTGTTTAGTTTAAAATCGTGTTATAGTAAGTCATATTAAATGTGTTTAGAAGTTTAATCGCTTTAATTATTTAAATAAAAGATGCTTTGAGCATTTTCTACATAAACTTTAAAAATACAAATGCATGTCATTGTGTATGTAAAACACTATAAGCAGTTGTGAAATAACAAAATGAAAAAGTTAAATACCCTTCCTGACCTCATAAGATCATTCGCTGTTTTAGGAGTGTTCGTGTTCATGGTATGCTGTGTTTTTTGGACTGTTGTTCGTCTCTTGGACTTTAATTTTATTTTGATCATGGTTTTAATTAACTTTATTTGATTCATGGTTTGAGATGTTGATTGTCCCTTTGGTATTATTTTACTTTAAAGACATTAACTTGCAGTAATGAAAATCGGCCAAAATATCACCTCAAAGTAAAGTGAAGAAGATTAATGCAATAAGACAAATATCCGCGAAAATAACTTAATTTGCTCACGGTGATATATATATAGAACATAATCGTTATAATGATACATTTAGCTACACTGATCTATAATTTTTAAACCTTTTACTACTTGAATAGTGACGAAATATATCAAAGGGACATCAAACTCATAATTAAAAACGACCTGACAAAGCAGGGCAAAAAACGAACAAGACAAGCAACAGTATACAAAACACAACATATAAAACTACAGATTGAGTTACACAAACCCCCCCCCAAAAAAATTTGAGTGAACTCAAGGGCTCCCAAAGGGTAGGCAGATCATGTTCCACATGTAACACCCGTCTTAGTTTAAACATTTTTATTTTTAGTGGATTGGGAAACACGTTTTGCAACTTTTATCCTGCTCTTTTTCGAAACCTACAAAGGTGTGTTTAACGTGCAAGAGATATGGCTCTCTTTTAACACGGGTCAGCCATTTATCGCCCCCTTCCGACGGACTTTCTTCGTTTCCTCAAGACCATACTCACAAATGGTGTCAAGGAAGAGCCGAAAATTCAGTCCCTGAAATTTTCATCACGGAACGGGAATCGAACCAGGAACATTTGTGCTAGTAGTCCGATGCACTAACCACTACACCACGGCTCTCTTTTTCCCGTCTTGTGGCTCATGTATTTCTAAACTCGGTGCCAAGCCTTATTCGGTTGGTGACATTCACGGCAGAAATGACGACAATTTGGTTACGTCGATGGAACTTATCAGTCGTCATCTGGCGAAACAGATATATCATAATTGTCAACCAACTCGTAAAGGCGTCCATGAAATTTTCAAAGGGATGATTTCAATTTGCATTTGAACTCTGGTTTAAAACATGTTTAAACCACCATTTTTCTTCCAATGTCCTGTACAACATTGCTGCAAGTTTTGTTAATCTTAAATCGAGTTTATATATATCCCTATTGGTCAATCAATTTTCCCCAAATTAAGTTAAGATTGATTGATTGATTGTTGGTTGCTTAACGTCCAGTGGCAAATATTTCATGCATATTCAGGACGAGAACAAGTTCACAATAAATACAATAGGTAGGTTAATACAATAGAGGCCATTTGGGATGATGGTCGGAGAAATTTGGACTGCCACCGGAAAAAGAGGGTATATTGGATAGGGACAGAAATTTTGCCTTGCAACAGGCCACCTACGGACCCCTCAAAGAGTTGTTGCAAGGGTTCTTAACGTGCAAAGAGCGTGGCACTCTCTTTACACGAGACATCGGATTTAACGTCCCCCTTCTGACCGGACGTGACTGCGAACTTAATACATCCCGCACAGCCAAACGGACGCCCCACTTCGGCAAGCGTTTTACTGCCGGTCGGGAGAAGACCAAGTGACCATATTTCTATACCCCAGTCACCCTTGGGGAGAATTAAATTAAGTTAAGAGGGGGGTGTAGTGGTCAGTGAAAAAAAACTATGTGAATTAAGATTTTTATCTTTCATTGAACTTTTGATATCGTCCCTTATAGTTGATGCGTTTTCCTAGTTTTTGCTTTGTGACCCGGATTTATTTCAGTTACTAGTAAATCGATTGATGACTATTGCATAGCGGTATACTATAGTTGCCTTTATTTCAGAGGAGTTGAGGCTCAATGAAATCGGTCTCCTCCTTTAGTAGTATAGATATGCAGGCGTTGCTATAATGTTGTTACATAGAAATGAAAAGTTTATAACTTGGTAGTAAGGGGTGTTTTTATGGGTTGTTTTATGCTCATCTCTTTTGTCGTAAAACTTGTTCTCAACCAACCCTCATCATCGATTTCAAGATACGTGATAGAGTAAACTATATCTGTTGAGTATTTTATTTTCAATTTCAATGGAAAATACGAGTCCAACATTGTCACAATTTTTGCACTATTCAGTGAGATGACATCAACTATATAATGGAAAGTGAAGTTTCAAGATAATGATAGCTTCTGTTCAGTCGTCATCAGAAACTCTTGCATGAAGTCATCCTCGTATGAAAAATGAACTAGTCATTCAAGCTATTCAGGAAGTCTAGTTGTAATTAGAATCGTTGCGTATTAATGGATATTTTTTCTTCAAAATTATTCTTATTTGATGAACTAATGCATGTAAACAATGAACAACGCAATTTAAGCAATCAAGTAGTCAAGTTTTATAATGTGTTTACTAGTTTTCATCAATTTATTTTCTATTTATTTTGGTCTAAATTTTCAATTCACATTAAATAGATAAAAGGTCTTTTCACTACATCAATATTTATAATGAAGCTTCAAATCAAACAATTAGAAAAGTCGAAATATGTTTATTTCAGTCTGGTAGTTACAATGCAGATTGCAATCTCTTAGTTTCATCCCCTTTATTTCAAGCAATAAGATAATTCGCGCACATACTTTTTTACTCTAAATTTTTCAGATTCTTAAGAATTTGTTTATTAAATCTTTTATTGACCACATACAATGTTTAAATAGGAATAACTGCTTAAAAGCTGTTTATTTCGCAGATGGCGGTATTTTGGGCAACTGTATGAGTTGTTATGATTTGCTGTTTGATTAGAAGTAAGCATAATTTTATGAAAATTTATGATGTCAAAAACTTCTTTGATAGTCATTACAGGGTTTTACTTAGTTTTAATTGATTAGCATTTGCACCAGAAAGAAAAATTTGGGTTTTCACACATTTTGTTAACTTTTACTCGAATTTCAGGAAACATGTGCACTCTGTCAAAAGCACGCTTTAAATATTAAAAAATGCATTTGAATAATGACTGTTAATCTCTCTGCTAAAAGTTTAAATTGTTTGCATATGTGAATTTAGTATATAAAAGTCATATTATGCAATCAGGCTGAAATCTTAGAAAATGTGCACTTATTCGTCCTTGGCCTTTGATCTTGATTTAACGGAAATTGCACCGTACGATTTTTTTACGACCGGGCAAAACAGATAGTGCAGATGTGTAGCTTTCAAATGATAAATAATTTAGCCGTGTGTTAGGTAGGTGCATTAAAAATTTAATGTTATGGTTAAAGTCACTCGCCTATAGATAAGAGAATATTAAGCTTCTTAATGATCAAAACTAGTGTTTGTCAAACTGCTATATAACCAGTGTAATTTTTCTGATAAAATGGTTGGTTCAAATTTTTTAAAATTTTTATATTTTTGTCAAAGGGTCAAAGTAAATACTTTGTCAAAATTTTATGAGAATAAAACGCGCCAAATTGATTTCAGTGAAAGTGTTAGGTACCACCTTAACTGATTAAATTTGTAACAAAACTAAAATCTGTGTTTGACAAAAATATATAAACTATTTGTGGGTATCTGTGTAGAACATACACTGATTATTTCATGTTTGATTGATTGATTGATTGTTGGTTGCTTAACGTCCAGTGGCAAATATTTCATGCATATTCAGGACGAGAACAAAGTTCACAATAAATACAATAGGTAGGTTGATACAATAGAGGCCATCTGGGAAGATGGTCGGGGAAATTTGGACTGCCACTGGAAAATGAGGGTATATTGGATAGGGACAGAAATTTTGCCTTGCAACAGGCCACCTACGGACCCCTCAAAGAGTTGTTGCAAAGGTTATTAACGTGCAAAAAGCGTGGCACTCTCTCTACACGAGGCATCGGATTTAACGTCCCCCTTCTGACCGGACGTGACTGCGAACTTGATACATCCCGCACAGCCAAACGGACGCCCCACTTCGGCTAGCATTTTACTGCAGGTCGGGAGAAGACCAAGTGACCATATTTCTATACCCCAGTCACCCTTGGGTTATTTCATGTTTGATATTCTGATATATTATAGTAATTTTATCATTTGTGGTTATTTTTTTTAATTAATACGTATTTTTAATGAGGTAATATATCCCCCATGTGCAAAATCAAACGTTTGCCTTTTTGGGTCTATTCATCTGTTAGTGTTAAATTTAATAAGTTTCAGGTTCCAAGTTCGATTGATATGGTAGAGCAATAACACCAGTGTAAGCATAACAAAAATGTGTTGCAACCCTAATTTCAATTTTCTTTTCTTTTAGTCTTCACAGGTGTATGCAAATGAACATTCAAAGCATAGAATCCTAAACATTTCTGGAAATTGAGCATCGATAGCTGTGAAACTATGGGGAAACCAGATTGAAATGCAAATGCCTGAAAGAACAACACATTGCAAAAGAAACTAGAGGCTCTAAAGAGCCTGTGTCGCTCACCTTGGTCTATGTGAATATTAAACAAAGGAAGAAGATGGATTCATGACAAAATTGTGTTTTGGTGATGATGATGTGTTTGTACATCTTACTTTACTGAACATTCTTTCTGCTTACAAGTATCTCTATCTGTTATGAACTTGGCCCAGTAGTTTCAGTAAAAAATGTTAGTAAAAAAATTTATGAAAATTGTTAAAAGTTGACTATAAAGGACAACTCATTAGGGGGTCAATTGACCATTTTGGTCATGTTGACTTATTTGTAGGTCTTATTTTGCTGTACATTATTGCTGTTTACAGTTTACCTCTATCTAAAATAGTATTCAAGATAATAACAGAAAACGGCAAAATTTCCTTAAAATTACCAATTCAGGGGCAGCAACCCAACAACAGGTTGTCCGATTCATTTAAAAATTTTAGGGCAGATAGATGTTGACCTGATAAACAATTTTACCTCACGTCAGATTTGCTCTAAATGCTTTGGTTTTTTAGTAATAAGTCAAAAACTGCATTTTACCCCTATGTTCCATTTTTAGCCATGGCGGCCATCTTGGTTTGTTGGACAAGTCACCGGATTTTTTAAACTAGTTACCCCAATGATGATTGTGGCTAAGTTTGAATTAATTTGGACCAGTGGTTTCAGAAAAGAAGATTTTTGTAAAAGATTACTAAGATTTACGAAAAATGGACGCCGGACGCCAAGTAATGAGAAAAGCTCACTTGGCCCTGTGGGCCAGGTGAGCTAAAAATACATGGCCTTGAAATGAGCAAATTCAGAGGCAAAGTTGAGACAAATTCAACCTCGACAACACACATCAGGGTTAGTTTTATAAAGATATTTTCAAGGATCTATAGGAAAAGATCAGTGTGTTATTTCTAGATGTCGTATTGGTCATACTAGAATAACAGACGAGTATCTTTTACAAAATTCTTTTCAACTCTATGTTTGACAATGGAATATATCCAGATAATTGGACCGAATGTATAGTTATCCCTGTACCCAAAAGCGGTCATTTGTCAGACCCTAACAATTTCAGGCCGATTGTATTAGTGAGCATTCTTTCTAAGATATTTACTAGCATATTAACGGAACGTTTGCTGTCGTGGTCGGAAGATGAAGAGAAATTAATAGACAATCAGTTTGGTTTTCGTCCTGGTCGTTCAACTGTTGACGCCATTTTCACACTGCATGGATTGATTGATTGATTGATTGTTGGTTGCTTAACGTCCAGTGGCAAATATTTCATGCATATTCACAATAAATACAATAGGTAGGCATGGAATTATATCACATGTTTTAGTACAAAAGCTTCAGCTTTTTTGTGCCTTCGTGGACTTTCGCAAGGCTTTTGATAAACTACACAGAAGAATTTTGATATACAAACTGCTAAAGAATGGCATTAGTAACAAATTTGTTTCTATTATTAAAACTTTATATTCATCAGTGCGTCTTCGTGTACGATCTGGAGGAGTGCTGTCAGATGCGTTTGACAATTTTCTTGGTGTAAAACAAGGGGAACCTTTATCGCCTTTGCTGTTTTTGTTTTTTATTAACGACATTATTCAAGATATTTCCGTTGAAACAGATAAAGACATCGTGTCTCTAAATGGATTTTTAATATATTTGATCTTATTTGCTGATGATACCGTACTTTTTGGAAAATCAACGAATGTGTTGCAACATTTACTGAATAAATTACTACTATATTGTAATAAATGGAACATAGAAGTAAACACGGAGAAGACAAAAGTTGTTGTTTTCCGAAATGGATGGAGGCCTGTGGTAAACCGTTTTTATTACAACGACAGAGAATTAGAAATTGTGAACTCCTATGTATACCTCGGTGTATTGCTCCACTATAATGGAAAATTATTACAAACTCAAAAGCGTTTATCTCAACAAGGATCAAGAGCTTTATCTTCACTAATAAATTCATTGAAACAAATATATGTGACTACTGAACAACACATTTTCCTATTCGATAGTATGGTTGGATCCGTTTTAAGTTATGGGTCTGAAATATGGGGTTTTCATCGTGCTGGTGATATAGAGCTTATATATAATAGATTTTGTAGATTTATTTTGAAACTTGGTAAAAAAGTCCCTACAAATTTTGTATATGGTGAACTTGGGCACCTGCCATTGCATATTTTGAGAAAATATAAAATCCTGAAATATTGGATTCATATTGTAACTAATAAACCTCATATTGTATATGAAGTTTATAAACTTTTGTACAAAGATGCAAATAATGGTAAAATTAATTAGGCGTCTAACGTAAAAAAATTGTTATATAACCTTGGATTTTATGATGTATGGATTTCACAAGATACTAGTAAATTATCATTTGATTGTATAAAAACACGTATTAAAGATCAATTTTTACAAAGCTGGAATACAGCTTTAGAAGAATGTAATAAACTTTGTATTTATAAACGATATAAACTAGAATTTGGTTTTGAAAAATACTTAGATTTTCATTGTAATGTATCTATATTAACAAAACTACGTAGCGGCACACTTAAATTAAATGTTGAAGTTGGTCGTTATCTAAATACTCAAAGAGATAACAGAATTTGTATGTGTTGTAATATGAATGTTTTAGAGGACGAGTATCATTTTGTTTTATCATGTCCAGTGTATAGATCTGTGCGTATAGAATTTTTACCTTTATTCTACTGTTCTTGTCCAAATCGGCACAAGTTAGATAATTTATTACAAGCTCATTCTAAATCTCTGACAGTAAAACTATGTAACTATTTAAATGCAGCTTGGAAAATTAGATCGCATATATTGTCATAATATTATTGTATACTCTGTAACTACTGTTCTCTGCTGTCTTTTGTTTGTCATATATTGTATATATTTTCGTTTGCCATAGCATGTATATGCTTCTTGCAAATAAAGTATTCATTCATTCATTCATTCAAAATGAAGATGAACCACAATGTGTACCTTGCAACTGCAAGTATACTATTAAACATGTTTTATTTAATTGCATTTCAATGTCAATAATATGCTAGATTTATTTAATAGTGTTCCATTTACAAATATTGTTGCATTTTTAAAAGAAATTGGAATTTATTATAGAATATAAAACGTTATCTTACTGTTGATTTTTATTTGTAAATACTCAATTTGCTTTAGTCTAGAATTTTAGTATATTGAAGGACTATTTGTCTTATTTTAAAAACATGCTTTAAATTGTAAAAACATTCGAATTAGCTCTCGCCGCGACATAGCCTTTTTGTGCTAATGCAGCGTAAAGCAACCAACAATCAATCAATCAATCAATCAAGGATCTATATATAAATACACGAAATTCTGAAACTGTCTTGTCAGGCTTTTAAGAAGTCTTATTCTGAATATACAGAACTAATTTCAAGTAACCGAAAACTGTAACAAAATAAAGATAAATCGAATTTTAAACCAAAGACATATGCCATAACAATTTGCTTATGTTACTTCACAGCCTGTATCTGTTCACCAATACTACGGCAAAATCTTTGACAGTATGATATAAAAAGTCCAAACTTCACAATTCAGATGAGAAAACAACTGGCCTGATTTATGTAAAAAAACACAAGGCAAAACAAATGATGTAGAGTAAAAGCATCACACACTATAACTGACTTATATAAAACTTGAAACCAAATTTCAGTAACCTTTGTAATGAGAAAATGTGACAAAATTTGTTAATTGTGATGTTATGTGTAAAATGATGTAAGTGTTCGGTAAACATGAAGTTGTTAACTGATAAATCTGAAAACGCATCACACGGTATAGCTGACTTTTATAAATCTTCAAACCAAATTCAAAAACCCTTGTTATGTCGTTCCTGAGAGAAATGCAACGAAAAATATGGGACGGACAAACGGACGGTTGGATGGCCGGATGGAGGGATAGAGGGACAGACAGAAGTAAAACAGTATACCCACCACTTGCGGGGGTATAATAAAAAATCTGTTAATTAATATGAGGATACTTAATTGTCCGTCCTTTAACATGAAATGAAAACACTAACAAAATATATTTCCCAATTTGTTGTTTCCTATGATTAAATGGAGGGCATGTTCAATTGTTTACAATTTAAGCTTTTCCCGTCCCGTTGAGTTGTAGACTCCGTATGTTATATTAAGTTTATTCTACCATTTTTTGAACATTGAGTCATTCTGACTTTAAACAGTGCGTACTGTTAGAATTTAAAGATAAAAATAACAGGAATCCGTGTGTTCTGATTAACCATCTACTCTCCAAAACAGTTGAGATGTCATCCCTTTAGGCAACAACCATTTTCTTATCTGGGGGGGGGGGGGGGGGGGGGGGGGGGGCTGGGATTTTTATTGTGTTCATAATTTTTTTTTCAGAACCTTCCTCCGACAAAATATTATTTTTCTTATGAGAAGGAAAACAATTTTTTTTTTCCTATAATGTGGAACAGAAATACAATTTTTTTTTCACAAAACCATAAAATTAACATAAAATTCATTTTAATTTTTTAATTGATGTAAAATGTAAAGTGCATGGCTCTGTCTATAGGCACTGGCTACGGTTACATGGAAATGTAACAATAATAAAAATATTATTGTTATATTGGAGACTAAATGCCGGAATGCATGGTTGGGTATGGACCTGTTTAATAACGAATGTAACAATAATTATTGAGGCTACGGTTACATTGCGTTATTGTTACATGAAAAAAAAGCAATGTACGATGGGACTAGTAATATGTACTAAATAATAAAAGTTGAGGACATTTATTCAAAAATTTATAACATACAATTTATTTACTGTAATTTTTTATTTACAATGACAATTTCTACAAATCCAGTAAGCTGTTTTAAAGTCCGACACATTTTAGATGAACGAAATTACGTCCTCCACGGATACGTGTACATACATTTCTTAGTATTTAAGTTACAGTTAGCAAACTTTGCTTTTGATTATCAATTTGCGTCAAGTTATAAAGCTGTATGAAATGTATGTCTTGATATTGTTTCAGTTTCGTTTAAAACGCATCCCAAGTTTTATTTTTTTCACCATAAACAAAATTGGTCCAAAGTATGACACTTAATAAGAGTAGGTGTGCAGTTAAATACTTTAAAAAAGTGAAACCATTGAACTATATTTTTCGCCTTTGACAGTCACACTCCTAATCTTGAGTAGTATCTTTAAGAACATCAAAACCATTAATACGTTGTAAAACTATCAAGTTGTACACCATTTGTTGAATAATAATAATTTATTTTTTATCAGTATTAAATTACAAGTATTCTTTAGTACATATGAAAGAATGAAGCAATACAACTACAGAAGATTTAAGTTTAATCAATCTAGCGTACATTGCTGTTTTTCATGTAACAATAACGTAATGTAACCGTAGCCTCAGTAATTATTGTTACATTTGTAATTATTCGGTTCCTCACCCAACTTTGCATTCCGGCAATTAGTCTCCAATGTAACAATAATATTTTTATTATTGTTACATTTCCATGTAACCGTAGCCAGTGCCCTGTCTATATCCTGGCATTGGCTGTTGTCTCAGTTAGTTTTTTTAGCCCACTTTCTACATTATGATATTCTCGGAGTCCATCATACAGGTATCCTTAAATTTTAATACTGCAATTGAATTGGCCACCATTGCCATATATATGTAATGGCAAATAGTGAGTAGCTCCAACAAATAAAATCCACTGTTTCCAACTATGATAATTGACATTCCATTGAAAAAAGTGGTATAAAGAATGATACAAACGGAAAATACTACCAGTATACAAGTCTGTGTCATACACAATCAGGGCTATCTTAAAAGACTGCTTATGATACCATATTTATTCCTGTTATAAAATGACCATTTCATGTTTATAATAGTTGCAGTTTTAAGTATGGTCTTACAGTAGTAACATATATATGCGGGAGATTTGGAATTCTTATAAATATTTCTGGATCAAACACTATTATAGGAACATACAAAAAGTGATAAGGTATAAAGATCTATAAATAGAAATCTTAGCTTAATCTGTATACTGGACAGATGTTTATAATCTACTGTTTCACTGTCTCGTCTGTTGTTAGTTTCACCATTCTCAAATTCAGCAGTGCAAAAAAAAAAATTTCAAGCAGGTGACAGCATAATTTTTTTTTCAGCTTCAGTGCAAAATATAATTTTTTTTTCGGTCAGCTAGGCCATCAAAATATTTTTTTCCTTACATTGTTAGATTTTAAGCAACCCCAGTAGACTTGAACATGTTGGTGCAGACAGAAGTGTGTGTTCCGGGAGAATGTAAGACTGATGAAAAATGTTGTAAACGCTGCCTTTAGGTACCTCACTCTTCTATTTTTCATTTTTCACAGTGAGGTAATCGGAAAAACTATAACATACTAGTTTTGAGCATTTTGACCTGCAAAGTTTTGAATGCTTTTTACATTCTGGAATGTACACATAGCGCACGTGGCTTCCGTTTGGCTGTGCGGAATGTTCAAATGGTTTAACCACCCTTGTTAGAATGGGGACGTTATATCCAATGCCCCATTAAGATAGAATGCCTGAATCTTTACTCGTTTGAGGGATCCGTTAGTGACCGCTTGCAATCCTTTAGTTCTGTCCCTATCCACTCATCCTTTTTCCTTGTGTCAGTCTAAATTTTTCAGAGTTTAATCTCGGACGCCTATATTACAGAACATACATATTGTATTGATTGATAATTTGTTCACGACCTGAATACACATGTAATATTGACCCTGGAGGTTAAGCAATCAATTATAATAAGAAATTATTCCTCCATGTTAATCAGCTTTATTTATAAAAGAGGGACGAAAGAGACCAAAGGGACAGTCAAACTCATAAATCTGAAACAAACTGACAACGCCATGGCTAAATATGAAAAAGACAAACAGAAAAACAATAGTACACATGAAAAAACATAGAAAACTAAAGAATAAACAACACGAACTCCAGTATAAACAGTAGAGACACAAACATTATGACTTTAACCGCATGCAAATCCTTTTACTAGAGACATTGTCATAGGAGTGATATTCAGCTTGAGGTCTGTAAAAGCTGTTGCTTGAAGGATGTAAAAGTACTGCATCCACGCGGCATCATTAATAATTAGTACTAGCAGTATTATTGAGGGATACTTCTTTTATTTTACACAATCTTGATTTATACTTCGGCATTTTGACAATTTGGGATATATACATACGAAAACGAGGTTATACATAATTTTTATTTGATGATATTCAAGATTTGGGATTAAATCAGTAGATTAAATTTACCTGTATTTATAGTGAGCTAATTTCAAATACGTTTGTTTTATTAAATGTTATTTGCCACTGACGTGGCCATTTGATAAGCCGAAATATATGTCTATATTGTTAGTAATATATACTCTATGTATGTGACAATATCGTGAAGCAATTATATTTTTAATAGACTTGCATACATATTACCACCTTGCTATCAGACGATTCAAGTTGGCCGTTTTCCTTATGATTTTGGCATTTGGTCAATGTCAGGAGCCTGTAATTCAGCGGTTGCCGTTTGTTTATGTGTTACATATTTGTTTTTCGTTCATTTTATTTACATAAATAAGGCCGTTAGTTTTTTCGTTTGAATTGTTTTACATTGTCTTACCGGGGCCTTTTATAGCTGACCATGCGGTATGGGCTTTGCCTATTGTGGAAGGCCGTACGGTGACCTAGAGTTGTTAATGTCTGTGTCATTTTGGTCTTTTGTTGATAGTTGTCTCATTGGCAATCATACCACATCATTTGTTTATATATGATTAGTTTCCGTATCACGGGTTGACGTTCAACATTCCATTTAGGTTTATGACCTCTTCTGTAGCCAATTGTGTACGAAATTTTCAAACATCAATTGTATCAAAACTACAGATAAAATTAATTATAGAGACAGACCATTTTGTACATATACTAGGGGGAAACTTGAGGGAAAGCGTTATAATTTACTATTTCATTGCATTTAAAAGAAAAGGGTATTTTGTAGCCAATAAACCAAGATTTTTATAGAAAATTCACACACTTTAATACAGAGATTTTTGTTATAAAATTTGAAACAAAGATTACTCACTTGCTTTTCTATGATGTGCTAGTGTTTATTTTTAACACAAAGTTCTAACCAACCTGTTAATTCCAAAATACCTCATGCCGAGTCACTAATGTCGAGCGCAGCCTTAAATATGTACTTGATTTGATCCATATTTTCATTTGTTTTAACCATTAACTACATAAATAAACTTGTTATACGGAAATCAATGCTACCACTGCATGTAATAATCCTATCATTCATCAAATTACAAGGATAAAGGCTGTGGATTTTCTATAAAGTTTAGCATTGAATGAACAGAATGGTACATAATCCTGAAATTAACCCAACTCTAGTTAAACTTCGCCGGTGTCTTGAAACAGGCATTTTTAAGTTGCCTTATATCCTGCGGAATTTTGAATGCAAATAGACACTTATGTTTCATAGCATTTTTTTTTATGTATTTCTTTAATATAAATATTATCAAATCATTACGATACGACATCCAAGGGTGACTGGGGTAACGAAATATGGTCACTTGGTCTTCTCCCGATCGGCAGTATCTATATTTTCTTTACCTTTTTATGGGAGATAGAAAACGCTTGTCGCAAAGGGCCGTCCGTTTGGATGTGCGGGATGCGATGCCTGTATTGAGACAGTGCCACGCTCTTTGCACACTAAGAACCCTTGCAATTACTCTCTGAGGGATGCGTAGGTGGCCTGTTTTAAAGCAAAATTTCTGTCCTTATCCATTAATCCCTCATTTTCCAGTGGCAGTCAAAATGTTCAAGACCATCTTCCCAAATGTCATCTATTATAACAAAAATTAAAATCACAAAAATACTGAACTCCGAGAAAAATCAATTCGGAAGGTCCCTAATTGCATGGCAAAATCAAATAACAAAACATTTCAAAAATGAAGACCTACCTATTGAATTTTTTTTTAACTAGTTTTCGTCCTGAATATACATGACAAGTTTGCCACTGGACGTTATGTTATCTAAGTTGGTGCTCTTTACAAGACATTGAATATTTTTAATAATAGTTCCGTAGAGCGGCGTTGAACAACCAAGAGTCTAGCTACGAGGCTATATGATATTGTTTTAAACTAGCTTGCCGAGTTTTAGGGTCCTAATGACTGTCGAAATTAAGAGGTTTGTTCAATACAAAATAGCCATAAGGGATAGCCCAAAAGAATCGTTCATACGACGGAAATACCTCTAAATTTACCCTTTTAGGAGTAGCAAGTACATGATTTAGTACAACTGAAGTAATTCTGACACAACAAGATCTTTCCGGTTTATACTTTTAAACATTTGAATCTATTTAAATTGGTCGAACTATATAATACCTCTATACTTGAGAATTTGTTAAGGTAAATCAAGGACATATAACTAACATGTAATATGCACCCTTTTACATGAAAATGCAAACACAGTTGTTTTGTACAGCGTGTCTTTCTTTTAATGAGACATCCGAAGTCATTTGAAAGATATTAAAAACGTACAATGACAAATCGCTTTACTTTTACATAGCGTATACATAGATTGTAACATGTCACCAATTGACTATTTATACCCCCGCTTTAAAAAAAAAAAGGGGGGGGGGTATACTGTTTTACCTCTGTCTTTCCGTTAGTCAGTCCGTCCGTCCCATGAGTATTTTTCGTCGCATTTTTACAAGGATTTCTGAAATTTGGTTTCATATATAAGTCAGCTATACCGTATGATGCGTTTTCAGATTGATAACTTGACAACTACCTGTTTACCGAACACCTGTATGATTTTACACATGATAGTCAAAGTTGAAAATTTCGTCACATTTTTCTCAGGAACTACAATACAAGGATTTCTGAAATTTGGTTTCAGGATTTATATAAGTCAGCTATACCGTGTGTTGCGTGTTCAGATTCATCACTCGACAACTTCCTGTTTACCGAACACTTGCATATTTTTACACTATTAATATTATCCACTTGCGGCGGGGGTATTTATTGTGAACTTGTTCTCGTCCTGAATATGCATGAAATATTTGCCACTGGACGTAAAGCAACCAACAATCAATCAATATATTTTCCGGTTTTTTTTGTCTAATGAGGGGAGTAATTTTAGTTTTCCTGTTTTCTAAATTCATGTGGGATTACTGTGTATTTGGAGCATGTGTACTTTCTGCTTGTACTGGTAAACGTGTACAACTGATACATTGGCAATTCTGTGCATATGTAATGAGTCCAAGATTTGCAGCTGTTACACATTATCATGAATTTATCAAAAGGAATAGAGCTCATAGCAGTGCAGTTTTCATTCTTGTCTAGTAAATTAACATTGTCAATTTTGTTTATAATGTTATTGTGTAGTTTTTTGCTGTCATCGTAGAGTACTTTATCTTGGGAACTGTCAGCTGTTTGAGTTTCATTATTATTGTGGTCACCTTCAGTTTTATTATTATTTGGGTCACCTTCAGTTTTATTATTATTTGGGTCACCTTGTGCTGGTATAGAGACAATTTCTTTTACATTTGTATCTTCGTCTTTGTCAGTTTCACTTAATGTAAACGCTTCATCCTGTTCATTCTCATCTAAGTCACTTGTGTCAGTGTTTGAATTGATTTTGTTCATCTCCGTGCATGTTCCTTAACAGACATGATTGTAACTACTAGGTGTTTTTGTTTCATTCTTTTCATACACTGGGATATTTTGGCATGAGTAATATGCGTTGCCCGAGAGGAGGAAATAGACGGCCTCATCTATTGTTTTAAAACCATTGGGGTATTTATGAATGTTTAATTCACCGGCACTCCACTCTGTGAAAATGCCAGTTATTGTTCCGTTTGCCACACTATAAAATTTAACATTTGATCCAGGGGGCGGCATGTTGTTGATGGTCGTCTGCAACTCTCGTACGTCTATGGTTATAACTTATCTACTAAACAAGCCTTGAGCCTTAGAAATGTTATATTAATATGATTCTTAGTGGTGTAAAAACATTTGATCTTATCATATTTTACTTCAAATTGAGTTCTAGGGCATTAAATCTGTCAAATAAGCTTGAAAATTGCTCCGTGAAAATTTGCCATGCCATTTTCACCGGAAACCGGTAGTAAATTTAACAACTTACTTCTTCTTGGTGTAGCCGACCATCTTTCAATTCTTCCATTTTGACTCTTTATCTATGCTTTCACAATTTCTCTGTAATTCTTGAATTAAGAGCTACCTAGGACCCACCTTTGGTTGACAGATTGATATGGTAGCATAACGATGTAGGGTCATACGTCAGCGTGAATCATACTGATTTTTAGCTAAGTCATGTAGAACCTCTTCATTTACCTAGTCTAAACCTTGCTTGTTAACGATAACAATGAATGACATATGAAGTGCTAGCAGTTTTATCCAGTTTAAGTAGTTGTAACGACCACCCTTCGTAGAGTCTTAAACTCAATTTAAATATGAACTGTGTTACGAGAATGATGGTTTTAAGCGAATTGATTTTTTTCCAATATTATTTTAAGACGACGTTATTTTAACGTAGGTTCTGTGCATGTCGTCTAAGGTATATATACATAGACAAATCTAAGCTCTATTGGACTTTTAACCGACATAGTAGTCAAGAATAATAAGTTTACCCCCGCTTTACAAAGGGGGATATACTGTTTTACCTTTGTTTGTCCTTCCGTCAGTCCGTCCGTCCCATGAATATTTTTCGTCGCATTTTTCTCAGGAACTACAATACAAGGATTTCTGAAATTTGGTTTCAGGGTTTATCTAAGTCATCTATACTGTGTGATGCGTTTTCAGATTGATCACTTGACAACTTCCTGCTTACCGAACACTTGTATGATTTTACACATGATAGCCAAGTTGAAAATTTTTTCGTCACATTTTTCTCAGGAACTACAATACAAGGATTTCTGAAATTTGATAAGTAAAAGTCAGCTATACCGTGTGATGCGTTTTCAGATTCATCACTCGACAACTTCCTGTTTACCGAACACTTGCATATTTTTACACTATTAATATTATCCACTTGCGGCGGGGGTATCATCAGTGAGCAGTAGCTCGCAGTTTCACTTGTTTACCTTACGATATGGGGACCACTTAAGCAATGCTACAGAGATTCCATATATGATCAATCAATTTTAAGTCAAAAGTCCCCCTCCCTTGGATATGCATATGCTAACTAAAGTATGAATAAATTCCATATTTATTTTAATAATATACTCTCATACCACGGGATAAAGTAAAGGATTTCTAACTTCGTCCCCATTTACAGGTACCACCTGCATCATATAATGTACAACATTGAAGTATAAAATATAGGCCAAAATAGCTGAACCGTCAAATTTGCAAACGTCATGTTGAATATTGGCTAACAAGGTTATTACACAAATAGGTTATGGGAATGAAACTTGAATGTCCAAAGAATAAGCAAGTATAAAGCTTTTAAGTGTAGTGGTCGAACTCTAGTTTTCCAAGTAAAGTTAAAATGTCCTTATTTAAAGAAGAATAAACTCACGAAAACACGAAACATGCACTTAATTAGCACTCATTGTTTTAGTTTTGACCGCCTGGCTACTGTACGGAAATACCAAGAGTTATTATAAAAAAGGACTGAATGACGGGCAACTTATAATATCCCTGTTGTAAAGATAAAAATGACATCAAGCAAGTCCAGTTCTAACTGTTATCACGTTGTACAATTCTCATTTACATATCATGAATATTAATTAGCTAGTAAAAGTCGAGGATCGTTGCTGTCTATTAACTTGTCGCTTTAGACATTGCAACTGTGGAACGTTCACACGCGATCTGTTCTGGACGGTTAACCGACGGAATGGTGAAAAAGTCTCGTTTCAAAGTCGTTTCCGAGTCTCCTCACGAGTGAGTGACCGACAACCACAATTTCTTTGTTCTATTTATATGAATTATGCTATTTTAACGTTATATGACAGAGCAGTTTATAAGTGATAGTATAGAAAATGTCGGATCTAAGAAAAATAATGTTAATAAATACCCCCAATTCAAAATGAACAATTTAAATCTCCCTTTAAAAACCAAAAGCAAGTCGCTTAGTAGTTAAATTTAAAATATCTCCTGCGCTGAGGTTTGTTAGCACGGCGTACGAGTTTGTGGATATCTAGACATCTTTTGTAAACAATTTGTATTCTGTTTCCATAAATGTGACCTTGGCATAAACGTTAAGAAAACAATATAGTCTGGATGCACATTCAAAATCAGAGCTAACTGTGTCTGGTTGGAAGTTTAGGTTGTGTTGTTTTTTAAGCTTCGGGATCTCGCTGCTTTGGAAAAGATTTCATCGATGAACACATTGCCTCGCCAACAAATGCATGGATGGTGAATATGCATGTTTAGAAATCTCGATCGCAGAATATTGTGTAAACAGTGCATAGTAAGTTCTCAGCAGTTGTGACTTTAGGTAGTTTGTAGTCGTCACCATCCACAGCACTTTCACATTCTTTAAGGCCTTTGTAAGCGCCATCCTATGACAAAAATTATGTTCTTATGATGTTTACAACACAAGCTGGTATAGTTTCTTTTGCCAAGTAGTTGACCCTTTCTCACTTAACAAGCAAACCGACGATAAGCCATTTGCCTGTGAGTTGGTACTTGCATGTATGGAGCTCTCCGTCTATGGAGAGTTTATCTCCAAAATCTTATGTTTCGACAACAGTATAGGCTCACTGATACATTCAAACAATTCAAATTTAACACCGAAGAGAGTAAATTCGTGGCAACATAGACATTTCCAAAATAATGGCATAACGACACTTATAACATAAACACCAATTAGTATTAAACTGGCGAGGGTTGCTTATGCTCTCTTGCCAGCATCGGGAACTTTCTGCTTATTCAGATTCCTGAAACTCTTCTTCAGTATACTATTTCTAGTGCGTACCTCAATTGACCATAGTCGTAAAAATCTGCCTCTTAAATTTCTTACATCACAAGCAATATTTTGGTATGTACAAGGATACGAAAGGGCTTTAAGAGATTGTCTTCTGTTAGCTATTGCCATGTTATTGTCATCGTCAATGTCTGACCAAGCAGGTACAAGGAGCTGGCGATATTTATCAAGGTTGCCTTTATTGAAAATGACCTGCAAATAACGAGTAGAAGGGCTGACCTTATTGGCAATGGAAGTGGAACATGTTGACGGTGCGGTAGTTTTTTTTTCTGTCGAATCGGACACACTGGGAAACTGTTTTGAAGTTTGTTGGCATTTTGGGAAGGATCATTCCAGGGTCTATAATATGCCCGTAAGTTTATAGTAATTGTAGTACTTCATACCTTGAAATATACCTGTCGGGAATGTTGGTATCTGCCGGGTCAATGTATAAGTAATGTCTCGTGTGATTATATACTTTCACATTCTTTAAGGCCATTTTATGACGGAGATTCTTTCCTAATGCAGATTTACAACTCAAGCTGGTAAAGTTCTTTTTTACTCTGTTGCCAAGTAGTCGATCTTTTCTGACATAACAATCAATCTGACGATAAGCCATTACTCTGCTTTGCCTGTGAGTAAGTATGTATGTAGCTCTCCATCTATGGCGTATGTTCCTCCAAAATTTGGGATGGAGAGAGACACCCTGTTATAATGTCGGTATAGTCACTGCTACATTAACTCAATTCGATCTAAACACTGTAGAAAGTAAATTCGTGGCAACATAGACATTCCTTTAACAATGAATGAATGAATATACATTTACTACAAGGACATCAAACATTACCAGAGCCGTATTGAGCTATATTATAAAAAGTGAACAGATTCAAAATGTCCGCATTAAAGCCACTTGTGTGTTCGAACTTACGATGTCAAATAAAGAGCTATGTGACACAGTGGAAGGGAAAATTATAGTGGCGAACGGGGAAAATTGCTCATCGTATGTAAGTACATCGTGTTTAAATAGATTTTACAAGTGAGTGAAAAAATAGTTTTAACATGATAACCATATTAGGAAGTTAATTATATGACCATATAAGGATTGCATGTGATATTTTTGTATAATGTTAATCACGTGATATATATTTTGACTTGCATTATTGATAAAAAAAAATTGAATAAATGTTGAAAATAAAAAATAAAATAATATACTCACATTGAGATATATCTCACTGGCTTGTTCTATATACTTGTCTAGTGTCTGTAATGATATGTCCTGATAAGAAAATAATGTACATGTAAATACATAGAAAATGTTAAAATGATTATCTCCTTTTTAAATTAATTTAAATATTGAGATATAGGTCATAAATTTGTTAAACCCTATATTTTGATTATAATTATTGTCATGTAAAGGATTATATTTATAAATAAAGTTATGCTTACATCTTTTTGCTTACTATGGCTGCTAGTTCTTTAACCTATAATGGTTTACTTTTTTAGTTGTTTTTGGATGACGAGTTGTCTCATTGGCACTCACACCACATCTTCCTATAGCTATATTACTGCTTCCACATGCAGCATTGATTTTCATTGTCATTGGCTTCTGGAAATGTTAATCATGTGACCATCTAAGAAAAATAAACTCATTCATAGAAATTAACCACGTGACATATATTTGGATTAACATTACTAATAAAAAAAAATTGAATTGAAAAAGTTAAATTAAAAAAAATATATATAAAAAGAATATATATACTCGCATTGAGATATGAGATATATCTCACTGGCTTGTTGTATATCATTTGTTAATGTCTGTAATGATATGTCCTGATAGGAAAATAATTTTTATGTAAATACCCAGAAAATGTTGAAATAATTATCTTCTTTTTAAAGTAAATTAACATAGTGTGGAATGTCAATAAAAAACAAAACACTTTTTAGCTAACTTGGCCCTTTGCTTTTCCCATCACTTGGCGTCCGTCGTCGTTGTTAACTTTTACAAAAATCTTCTCTGAAACTACTGGGCCAAATTAAACTAAACTTGGCCACAATCATTATTGGGGTATCTAGTTTAAAAAATGTGTCCGGTGACCCGGCCAACCAACCAAGATGGCCGTCATGGCTAAAAATTGAACATAGGGGTTTATAACTCAAAAACCAAAGCATTTAGAGCAAATCTGACATGGGTTAAAACTGTTTATCAGGTCAAGATCTATCTGCCCTGAAATTTTCAGATTATTCGGAGATTCCATTGTTGGGTTTCTGCCCCTGAATTGGTAATTTTAAGGAAATTTTGCTGTTTTTGGTTTTTATCTTGGAATATTATTATAGATAGAGATAAAATGTAAACAGCAATAATGTTCAGCAAAGTAAGATTTACAAATAAGTCAAGTGACCAAAAGGGTCAGTTGACCCCTTTAGGAGTTATTGCCAATTTTTAACCATTTTTCGTAAATCTTGGTTATCATTTACCAAAATCTTGTCCTCTGAAACTACTGGGCCAAATTAATCAAAACTTGGCCACAATCGTCTTTGGGGTATCTAGTTTTAAAAATGTGTGCGGTGACCTGGTCAACCAATCAAAATGGCCGCCACAGCTGCTAAAAATAGAACATAGGGGTAAAATGCAGTTTTTGGCTGGATAAAAATGTTTATCAGGTCAACATCTATCTGCCCTGAAATATTCAGATGAATCACACGTTGTTTGATTGCTGTCCCTGAATCGGTAATTTTAAGGAATTTTTTTCTTATTTTGGTTATTATCTTGAATATTATTATAGATAGAGATAAGCTGTAAACAGCAATAATGATCAGCAAAGTAAGATTTACAAATTAGTCAAAATGACCGAAATGGTATATTGACCCCCTAAGGAGTTATTGTCCTTTATAGTCAATTTTTATTAACATTTTCCACTGAAACTACTGCGCCAAGTTCATTAAAGATAGAGATAATTGTAAGCAGCAAGACTGTTTAGTTAAGTAAGATGTACAAACACATCACTATCACCAAAACACAATTTGTAGTGAATCCATCTGCTCCCTTTGTTTAATGTTCACATAGACCAAGGTGAGCGACACAGGCTCTTTATAGCCTCTAGTTTCATATATCTATTTTATTTATTTTTTTCATAATTTTATTCAAAAGTGTGAAATTCGTTTTCCGTCCGCATATTGCCGCTGTCCGCAATTAGGCGAATTTCCCCTATATGTCTAGGTAAAGGAAGTAATCTATGTCATACATTTAATTTATAAACTTTTGAAAAAATCTTTATTTCATTAGTTATTAATTTTCTCATGTTAAACAATAAATTTTGAAAAGGATTATATTGATAAAAGAGTTATGCTTAGTGCTTACATCTTTTTGTTCACTATTACTAGCAGTGCTGCTTCCACATGCAACATTACTAGCGCTGCTTTCACAAGCAACACTATGTTCCACCTCCATTGGATCATTAGGTGATGTTAAATCAATAACATGATGATTCTAAAAATTAAAAAAATAAATAATAAGTTCAGATTATGTTTATCATTTTCAGGACACAACCATTGAAAATAGTTATGCGATATGCTTACATCTTTTTATTCACTATTACTAGCAGTGCTGCTTCCGCATTCACCATTGCTAGCGCTGCTTTAACAAGCAACACTATGTTCCACCTCCATTGGTCCATTAGGGGATGTTAAATCAATAACATGATGATTCTAAAAATGAAAAAATAAATACTGTAAACCAACTTATTTTCGCGGATACTTTATTTCGCGTTTAGCGCTATCTAGTCAACTTCGCGGCTATTTAATTTCGCGATATTCTTATCTACTAGAGGTGTTTAGATAAGGTAAGATCCAAGTTATACATATTCGCAACGATTTAAATTCGCGTCATTTTTCTAATCGCGAAAATAAATCGCTCGCGAAATTAAGTTGGTTTAAGTTCAGATAATGTTAACTGCTCATTGTTATGGTTATCTTTTTCAGGACACAACCATTGAAAATAGTTATGCGTTATGCTTACATCTTTTTGTTTACTATTACTAGCAGTGCTGCTTCCACATGTACCATTGCTAGCGCTGCTTTCACAAGCAATGGGATGATGGTCAAGGAAATTTGGACTGCCACTAGAAAATGAGGGTATGTAGATAGGGACAGAAATTTTGCCTTGCAACAGGCCACCTACGGACCCCTCAAAGAGTTGTTGCAAAGGTTCTCAACGTGTAAAGAGCGTGGCACTCTCTTTTCACGAGGCATTTAACGTCCCCCTTCTGACCGGACGTGACTGCGAACTTGATACATCCCGCACAGCCAAACGGACGCCCCACTTCGGCAAGCATTTTACTGCCGGTCGGGAGAAGACCAAATGACCATATATCTATACCCCCGTCACCCTTGGGGGTCTTATATACATGAGATCTACTGATAAAATGAACATTAACTTGTAATAATGAGTAATTTTCTATAAAGTACAACTATGAATACTTTTCTTAGCAGGATATACATTTATATAGCTATATATTTAAACTGATACATGTTTGTCATGATATGATTAGTTGATTGTTAGTTGCGTATCGTCCATTGGTAAATATTTCTAAACAATCTACAATAATATTGAATGAACATAATTTGAGTATAGATAATGTAATTTGATGTATGAGTCTTTAACTTGAACTATATGGGTAACAAATTCTTCATGCTATAACCGCACTATAAATCTGGTACTTGTCTTGTTTTGCCGTTTCGGGGGGAATTGTGTCTCTATTATAAAAATGTATTTTGCAAATGTTATTAAACTTATCTTGAATCGAAACTTTCATGCCTATACACAGCGTCTCAGGAACTTCTGACTGTGTGTTGTTGAGGTTTTATGCATTCGCCACGTCCTTGGTTTCGCGCGATGATTAACCGTTCTTCGTTTGACTTTAACTAGGAACTTCATTTTTGATTCTGATTCTCTGCACGACTTTGTTGACTGGTGATTTGCTGTGTATATCATATTTCTTGTCTTGTTTTAATTCCCTATCAATACCATTAGTTATCAGGTACCGTATTATTGATCTTGAGGGTCTCCGCCAGTTATTAGAATTGAATTAATTATCAGTGTTGTTTTCAATGTGTTTAATCTTTTACGTGTAGTTTGGACCAATTTCAATGATGCTATAAGGACCGTTTGCTTTGTCGTGCAATTTGCGAGATAGACCTTTTGGGACTTTGTTATTTGTCAGCACGTTAAGAACCCTTGCAACAACTCTTTGAGGGGTCCGTAGGTGGCCTGTTGCAAACAAGGCAAAATTTCGGTCCCTATCCAATATACCCTCATTTTCTTGTGGCAGTTTAAATTTCCCCGACCATCATCCTGAATGGCCTCTATTATGACCAGACCTACCTATTGTATTTATTGTGAACTTGTTCTCGTCCTGAATATGCATGAAATATTTGCCACTGGACGTTAAGTAACCGACAATCAATCAATCATTCAATTTGTCAACAAAACTTGGTCACCAACAGAAAAATTTTGAATGTTGGATTTAAGGTCGTGTCTTTCCTTGTCTTTTGTTTTTTGTTGTTGGTCTCTTTCTTTTGCAATTGAATGAGCAATTTTAAGTTTGCCAAAAATTCTGCTATATAGTCTTTGAGATCACGACTTAAATTGTCTTTTGGTTCTAACGCTACATCAAAAGGAAGTTGCATTTCTTCCCCAATCATCATGTAAAAGGGAGGGTATCCTGTTGTTTTACAGGATGGTGATTTTCTATAAGCCATCATTACAAAAGGGATAAAAGAAGGCCAATTCGATTGGTCTTTATTGCAATATGTTCTAAGACAAGCTGCTAAAGTACTATTTTGGCGTTCTACTGTACCGTCAGTATTTGCGTGATAGGAACTTGAGTGATGTTGTTTAACTTGAAACATTGCGCAAATAGCCTTTATGATTTTAGCCATGAACGACTGAGCTTGGTCACTAAACAAGATCTTAGGGCTTCCAGACCTGGAGAAAACTTCAGAGCATGAATGTTTGCAACTTCCTTAGCGGTATGTGTTTTCATGGGGAAACCTTCAGTCCACCTAGTAAAAGAATCGACTACTAAGAGGATATGTGCATAGCCATCTTTAGTTTTAGACAAATGTCCAAGAATATCAATGTGCAAACGATGAAACCTAGCAACGTGTGGCATTGGTGACAAAGGTGGATTGTTTGGATTGTAATTCCTTTTTGCACGTTGACACCTATCACATGTTTTGATGTATTGTAACACGTCTGAATGCATTTTTGGCCATTAATATTTTTCCAATAAAGAAGAATAAACTTTGTCTTGACCCAAGTGTCCTCCGCCTAAAAGAGAATCGTGATAACTATGTAAAGCTTTTTCCCTTAAACAGTTAGGTAAAGCCATTTGTTTTATATGTTATATCTTCTAAAGCGCATTCGATAATCTAGTATGATTTACAACAATATAATAGTATATAATACAAATAATAGAAACATATAATTCATATAAATGATCAAATAATATATATAGTAAACAAATGTTATGTAAATGCATGAGCATATGCATTTAAACTGACGAACACGTATGCTTATAATATTTCTTATAAATAAAAGCTTATTCAGCATTCAAATATATGAGCAAGATGCGGACTTAATCTCAGATATATAAGCATAAGGCGAGACCGACTATTTGAACCTAACAGAGCTTAAAGCACGTGCTGAACAGCATAAAATAATGAATATGTATTATTTTGACAAGGGGCATGTAAGAACATATTGAGATCTGTGTTGAGTTCAATATCGTAGCGGCTACGTTGCTGCTATCAATATCTATGTAGCAGCTAGTCTATAGCTTCAATTAGCTTCACGTTCAATGGTCAAAATCTACGTAGCAGCTACGATATTGAACGCAGCGCAGCCCTGGTATCTTTCGAAATATAAACATGGTAGAGCATATATGGCGCTTGTAAAAGCTTAAAAACCCAAAAATATCAATTCCGACAATGAGCATTGGCTGAGAAATGTTTGAAATCGAGACAAACTTAGCCTTACGAAACTTATCGCGAATATGCAAATAATATAAATATGAAACTATAATATGAATTGGGGAAACTAGCTAGTAAAATATACATGCTTGCTTTGTATCAAAAATTCATGACTCATAATTAAATAGGACTAAACGACAAGAATAGTTTACGATAAATAATTTCTTATTAAATTAACCTACACATATGAAGTTTACGCATAAAGGGTTTATCAAAATAATCAATATCTTATCCTTGGGGAACTGACCTTAAATCGTATTAAGTATGAACATGCGATAAGTTAAAATTATCATTTCCAACATGCGAGCGTAAAACTTAATTCTATAACGCGTTTAAAAATACCCTTGAGTACAGAAAGTTTGTGAAGAATAAACCAACTTTTTTTTAACATATATACATCTATTTACACTGATCGAGAAACAACAATTTGGTCTTGATTTCTTTCCTTGCAGAACTTATAGATAATTAACTTCAACTTTACTAAATAAAATAGAAATGAAAGTTAACGAAGTTTCATGATGCAATTAAATAAAACAATAAATAAATAAAAATACTTGACTCACCTGAAAACAGTTATAACAAACACAGTGAAGTTGGTTTTAGATGTTATATCTAGACAAATGTTGTTTACACAACAACTTGTTTGTGTTTACCGGACAATAGAATTAGTAAAAACATGTCTAATTGTGTCCACTTAGCTTGTCGCTAAACATCTTAAATTGATAAAAATAATGCCTAACAAAGAGAAAATCTAAAGTGACAAATGCCAAAATAAATATCTTTTAGATTTGAAATTCTTATCTTAAATATTTCGAGAATATAAAAATGATTTCCTTCAACAATAATGAACGAATATAAAACAAAAATTCCCTCCGGTGGATCGCTATCCTTGCCGTGGTCGGAGGGCTTGCGTGTCTCAGTGACCCCAAGAGCTATGCCAGCTGGAGCTTCGTCTCCTGGTAGGGTTACCCATGCTGGACAGGTCGAAGGGTAGAGACCTGACTAAAGTGATCCGAACATCGTGAGATGCCCGATGTTTTAAATAAAATAGGCTCTCCAACCCGTTTGCCGTGGGTTGCTACCCGTGTCGGTGGTTGACGAGATCCTTGTGGATGAGGGCTATAGCCAGACTCCTTACGGTCAGAAATACCCGGACGGACGAGACTATAGTTCAATAAGCTGCTTTGGCTTCGAAATCATCTAAACGGGAGGTCGGATGGACCCGGTTCGATCAATCGGCTGGTCATGTCGAGCCCTTCAGTTAATCCTCAACAATAAGCTTTCTTGTAACAATTTTCATAATATACACATGTATTTTAAATTAAGCTATTTATATTTTGGATAACTGAAGAAGGCGATGGCTCATGGGTCAATCAAGTGGTACGCTTTCTTTTTCGCTTGATGGATACGCTCTGCTTGAGTATACTATTCTTGGAACATCTGGTGCTTTCCGCAGTGGATCTTGGGTGCTGATTTTGAGGACCAGCTACATTATATTTGGAGCTCGTTTTCAGCATTAGCACTCGATCCCGGTTCGCCACGGAAACACAGCATCGCCCTTGTAGGCACTCCGAGGTGGGTGGATGGCAAGAATGGTGAATCTTTCTCCTTTCATATGGCACAACAAAACAAACCCTCTAAATCAGCTTTAATACATAAGAAAAGAAAATGTGATGATTCAGAGCCCTGTCGGGAAGATGACAGTTGGCCCAGATTTATTGTAATAAAAGGAACAGAAGAAAAACCAATTTCAAAAATATCGCCCTTTGTAATTCACAAACAAATTCAAAGCGTTGCTGGTACTGTTAAAAAAGTTTCAAAAATGAGATCTGGCAATTTGTTGGTTGAATGTTCCAACAAAAGTCAATCAACAAATTTACTTACAATGTCTACAATATCAAACTTTCCTGTTTCTGCCTCTCCTCATAACAGTTTGAACAGCTGTAAGGGGATCATTCGAGACAGAAGTCAATACCTTGGTGACCTTACCGTGGAAGAAATCGGTGAGGAACTTTCAAGCCAAGGTGTAACTAATGTTATTAGATTTCAAATTAAAAAGAATGGAAATATAATCAAATTAAATACTTATCTTTTGACCTTTAGAACTCCAACTCCTCCATCTATTACTTTAGGTTGCTTCGGAATCAGAGTTGACATGTTTATCCCAAACCCAATTCGATGCTTTACTTGTCAAAAGTTTGGTCATGGAAGCAAACAATGTCGTGGTAAGCAGAGATGCTTCAAGTGT
Source organism: Mytilus edulis (assembly GCF_963676685.1). NCBI lineage: Eukaryota > Metazoa > Mollusca > Bivalvia > Mytilida > Mytilidae > Mytilus > Mytilus edulis. Next base: position 52,938,940 of record NC_092354.1, read on the forward strand.
TCTGACGAAGGACACGAGGGAACAAACTGTCACTCTGAATCTTCTAAATGTGTAAACTGTGGTGAATCCCATTTTTCATCGTCTAGGGACTGCCCTGTTTACCTTAAAGAAAAAAATATTATTAAAATTAAAACAGAAAGAAACATTAGTTACCCAGAAGCTAAACAGATAGCTTCTGTTTCGAATGATCTCCTTGTTTCAAACAGACCATCGTACGCCAGCAAAGTTGTCCGCTCATTCAGTCACGAGAATACACAAACTCGCATGACTTGGCCAATTGATGCGGACAATTTTAAAATGCTGCCTGTTGAAACAGAACCTACCGATAGAATATTAATTCCAAGAAAACCAATATCTTCCAAAACCAGTACTCAGTCAACTCAATCTTCCCTACAGAGCTCACTATCATCACCAAAAAAAAATGAGAAAAAAAATAAAAAGAAAAAAGAAACAGTAGAAATACACAATTGGAGCGGTGAATCTGTCTGGGATCTTCCCAGTGACATAGATGATTCTTCCACCTCCAAAAGTCTTCCTTCATCTGCATCCAAGAAGGTATCTTCTTCGTCTAGTACACAGTCTACCAGAGCCCCATCTCCTCTTCGTTCTCAAGAAAAGAAGGATGTCCAAAAGAAGCCAGGAAATACATCCTCTCAGAAGTCTTCTGATTCGAGGTCGCGGGGTAGGGGTCGAGGCGGAGTAACACCAGCTGCGCGTAGTCCTGGAGATCGACGACTCTCCTCGCACAACAGATTTTCAACACTTATCATCGAAACTGAAATGGAAACTGAAAGTGTTCCGCCACCCGAAAGATCACGATCTCAGGGTGAGCGAAATAAGAATGCTGGCAAACTCGACAGCATTCGCCCTTCTTTTATTAAATAATGACAAATATAATCCAATGGAATTGCCGAGGTCTTAAAATAAATCTTCTCGAGTTAACACTTCTAGTTCAGTCTTTTTTACCTATTGCATTTTGTCTTCAAGAAACTCATCTAAAAGAAAGTGACAACGTATCTTTAAAAGGATACAACATGTATAGTACATTTTCTAAGGTAGATGAACGTGCTGCAGGCGGATCATCCATTTTTGTGAAGGACAACGTCATTCATAGCACAGTCCAACTCACAACGGATCTGCAAGCAGTTGCAATTCGTTTATCATTAGACAAAACAATTACATTATGTTCGATATATATTCCACCTAATTCAATTATCGATAAAGCAAAACTCAAAAACCTCACTGATCAATTACCCTCACCATTTATACTTATGGGCGACTTCAATGCCCACAATCCATTATGGGGTAGCAAGACTCATAATGCCAAAGGTAAGATCATTGAGGACTTTGTCTCTCAAGAAGGATTATGCATTTTTAATGATGGATCTAATACGTATCTTCATCCTGGAAACGGGTCTTATTCTTCTATTGATATCACTATATGCGATCCCTCTCTGCTTCTGGATTATTCATGGCGTGTTCATGATGATCTATGTGGAAGTGATCATTTTCCAATAGTACTTGAACATCTTTTTAATTCTGCCCAACAGAGAGTACCACGTTGGAAACTTGACAAGGCGGACTGGTCCTTGTTTGAGAATCTCTGTCGAGCGGAACTTCAGTCAAAGATGTTTGAGACTGTGCAAGATCCAATTTTAACTTTTAATACAGTTCTAACGTCAATTGCTGACAGAACTATTCCTAAGACCTCGGCAAATCCAAAACATCCCAGTAAACCATGGTTTGATGACGCATGTGATCAAGCCATAGGTGACCGTAAAAAATCTGAAAGACGGTTTAATCAACAACCAACGACGGAAAACTTGCGTAATTTCCGTATTTTTCGCGCTAAGGCACGGCGGACTTGTAGGCAAGCCCGACGAACATCCTGGAAAAAATTTGTCTCGGGGATTACATCTCGCACTCCAATGACAAAAGTTTGGAATATGGTAAATAAAATAAAAGGTAAAAATTCTAAAGCCACTGTAAAACATTTGAAAGACGGCAATAATTTATTAACATCTGAAAAGGATATTGCCAACAAACTTGGTGAAACTTTTGCAAAGTCTTCTTCTTGTAACAACTACAGGGAAGACTTTAAAAAAGTTAAAAAAGAAAAAGAAAAAATTAAATTAAACTTTAAATCAAAAAATGGTGAAAATTATAATAAACTATTTTCTCTTGAAGAACTTAAAACATCTCTGTCAAAAGCCCATGATACAGCTTGTGGGCCTGATAATATTCACTACCAACTCTTAAAACACTTGCCAGATTCCTCGCTAGAAGCTCTCTTGCAGCTCATGAATAACATCTGGGAATCTGGTGATTTACCATCAATCTGGAAGCTTGCAACCGTCGTGCCTATTCCAAAACCAAGTAAAGATCATACGGATCCTATTAATTATCGACCAATTGCTCTTACCAGTTGTGTCTGTAAAACGCTCGAACGGATGGTCAATGATCGCCTTGTTTGGTTCCTGGAATCCAATGGGCTATTAGCCAATATCCAGTGTGGATTCCGACAGGGTCGCAGTACTCTTGATCATCTTGTTCGATTCGAATCATTTGTCCGTAATGGTTTTGCGAAAAATGAGCATGTGGTGTCGGTCTTTTTCGACCTTGAGAAGGCCTATGATACTGCATGGAAATATGGTATTTTAAAAGATCTATTTGATATGGGGTTGAAAGGCAATATGCCTAATTTTATTTCTAATTTTCTCTCTAACAGACAATTTAATGTTAGAGTTAATTCGACCATGTCTGATCTTTATGATCAAGAGATGGGTGTCCCTCAGGGCAGTATTTTATCTGTTACATTATTTAGTCTTAAAATCAACAGCCTTGTTGAAGTTTTAAAAAGTAATATTGAAGGTTCATTGTACGTTGATGATTTTTTAATATGTTACAGAGGCAAAAATATGAATAATATTGAAAGACAATTACAATTATGTCTTGGAAGAATTGAAAAATGGGCCTCGGAAAATGGTTTTAAATTTTCCACTTCAAAAACGGTCGGGATGCATTTTTGTAACAAAAGAAAATTGCATCTTGATCCAGAACTAACTTTGTACGGCAACCCAATTAAAATGGTTGATGAAACCAAATTTCTTGGTTTACTTTTCGATAAAAAGTTAACCTTTCTACCCCATATCAAAATGTTAAAAGCGAGATGTTTAAAAGCTTTAGATATTTTAAAAGTTGTCGGCAGCACTGACGGGTGCTGATCGCAACATTTTACTCAATTTATATAGATCTCTTGTTAGATCTAAACTAGATTATGGCTCTATAGTGTATGGCTCTGCAAGGAAGTCCTACATACAGATTCTCGATGCTGTGCATCACCAAGGTTTGCGTCTCTGTCTTGGCGCATTTAAAACCTCACCAGTTGAGAGTCTGTATGTAGAGGCTGATGAGCACTCACTCACTGACAGACGTTTGAAGCTTGGACTTCAATATGCTGTCAAACTAAAAGCGCATTCAGATAATCCTGCCTACAGCTGTGTTTTTAATCCGATTTATGAAGATATTTTTGCAAAACATGAAAATAAAATTCCTCCGTTAGGTTTACGTTTAAAACCACATTTAGCTTCTTTTGATTTAAAATCTGTTGCTCAAGTTCAAACTTGCAAATGTCCTCCATGGGAACTTCCCAAACCAAAAATGATATTTGATCTCCGTGAACACAATAAAAATAAAACAAATCCTCTTTTAATTCAGCAACACTATGCTGAAATTAAAGCCGATTATCTCGATTTTTCAACTGTCTATACTGATGGATCAAAAGATGGTGATAGAGTTGCATCTGCTGCTGTCTTCAGGGACAGAGCTGCAACCCTCCGTTTGCCATCTGATGCATCCATCTTTACTGCTGAAGCAGAAGCAATAATTTTGGCTTTGAAATTTATTGCTTCTTCAGATAAATCCAAATTTATTATATGTTCGGATTCACTTTCATGCTTACAAGCTATACGAAATACTAAAATTAAAAACCCAACAATCCTGAAAATTTTATATGTAATGAGGAATTTAAAAATTCTTCTGAAAGAAATAATATTTCTATGGGTTCCGAGTCATGTTGGAATCCTTGGAAACACAGCTGTAAACCTTGAGGCAAAGAATGCCCTTGGTGACCCTCTATCTAACTGTGATATACCATATACTGATTTTCAATCTAATATTAGAGAATATGTTTTTAATATATTGAAAAATAAATGGAGTAAAAAAGACGATAATAAATTGCATGAAATTAAACCTAATTTAGGCAAACCTTTTGATAATATTATGTGCAGAAAAGATCAGTGTGTTATTACTAGATGTCGTATTGGTCATACTAGAATAACACACGAGTATCTTTTAAAAAATGAAGATGAACCACAATGTGTTCCTTGCAACTGCAAGTATACTATTAAACATGTTTTAATTAATTGTATTGACTTTGCTGATATTCGTAAGAAGCATTTCAATGTCAATAATATGTATGATTTATTTAATAATGTTCCATTTACAAATATTGTTGCTTTTTTAAAAGAAATTGGAATTTATTATAAAATATAAAAATGTTATTATATTTAAATCGATTTTAATTTTTATCACGTTATTTTACTGTTGATTTTTATTTGTATATAATCAATTTGCTTTAGTCAAGAATTTTAGTGTATTGAAGTACCTTTTGTCTTATTTTAAAAATACGCTTTAAATTGTAAAAATTATCGAATTAGCTCTCGCCGCGATATAGCCTTTTTGTGCTAATGCGGCGTAAAGCAACCAACAATCAATCAATCAATAAAACAAAAATTACTTTTTATCAATACTGCGGCTTTGAAATGGACTTCAAATAAATAAAATATCTTAAAATTATACCTTTTTGCTGAAAACTAAATGTTCACCAAAATATAAAATGAGGTCTAAAATGACTCCATGACAATGGGATGATCACAGAATGTTACCAGTCTTTATGATTTGCCAGTTCAGACCACATTTTATTTCAAAATAATAAGACAAATATTTAAAGTTGTGTAGCGTAAATGTCTAACATGCTATTATTTATATATATATATACTCCCCAAGGGTGACTGGGGTATAGAAATATGGTCACTTGGTCTTCTCCCGACCGGCAGTAAAACGCTTGCCGAAGTGGGGCGTCCGTTTGGCTGTGCGGGATGTATCAAGTTCGCAGTCACGTCCGGTCAGAAGGGGACGTTAAATCCGATGCCTCGTGTAAAGAGAGTGCCACGCTCTTTGCACGGTAAGAACCCTTGCAACAACTCTTTTGAGGGGTCCACAGGTAGCCTGTTGCTAGGCAAAATTTCTGTCCCTATCCAATATACCCTCCTTTTCCGGTGGCAGTCCAAATTTCTCCGACCATCATCCCAGATGGCCTCTATTGTATGAACCTACCTATTGTATTTATTGTGAACTTGTTCAATATATAATGTACTAGTATACATTACACAATGTATCACTACCAGGCGGACTATACTTTGTTTCTGAAATATCATCTTTAAATTCTTGTAAAATAAAATTTTCATTTAAAACAATCTTGTTTTGTTTATAATACTGTAAAATTGTTTATATACTGCTCTTCAACACAAGATTTATTAAGTTTGAATTCCTTATAATTGTTAGAACTAACTTCTACAATTGTGTTTAGCAAAATGGTTTGCTTGTCAATAGTACATGTTAAAACATGTCCGTATGCTCAAACAGCTCGGATATCATTTTTGCTGGTATATTTTCTAAGCATAAGATCAATTCTCTTTTACCAAAAAAAAAAAAAAAATACTTAACAATAGCCAAAGATCCGTTTTGTAATTGTTATATTTCGAAATTAACGAAGTGAATGTAGGCAGCTGTATAAGTTGCGGTATGGCCTTCTACTGTTAGCAAAAGTATAATAAATAATTCAAAAAAATATGAACAAGAAAAAATTGAAGGAGACATATTTCTGGATATACAACAGAATAAATTTGGTCTAAAACAGTTTGATAAAAATTGGGAAATTAAACATTTTTATACCAGTATGTTAGTGTCAGTGTCCATAGATACTCTTTCACATTCTGTAAAGCTTTTGCAAACGCTATCCTATGACGGAAATATGTCCTAATGATATTAACAACACAAGCTAGTATAGATACTCTGTTTTTTCTGGCAAAGTAGTTGACTCTGTTTTTCGGGCCAAGTATGCGACCTTTTTCTGACATAACAAACAATCTGAGGATAGCCATTAGTCTGCTTTGCCTTTGAGTAAGTATGTATGGAGCTCTCCATCAAGGGCGCATGAACCTCTAAAATTTTATGTATCTTCATTCGAGATAGAGAAAGGCACACTGTTCTTATATCGGTTTAGTCACAGCTACATGCACCAAATTCGATCTAAACACCGAAGAAAGTAAATTCGTGGCAAAATAAACATTTCTTCAATAATGGCATAACTAAACATTTCGTGCATACACATCAATCCGTGCATGTTAAACTGGCGAGGGTTGATTTTGTCATCGTGGTGTCGGGAAGCTTCTGCATCTTCCATTTGTAAAATTCCGATATACGACAATCGGTACCTCTCTGTTTATAGCAGCCATTTACTCACGAGAAGAAATTCTTATATTTACTTGAGAAAAAAATCAAATTAAGGCTATGAAGTTGTTTATAAAGTATTATAAAGGTAAAATGTCTGGATATATGTCACAGTGTAAGTGAACTTGGTCTATTTGTTATATTTTCGGAGCTTTCTTTCTAAATCAAATTCAGACGTATTGTTGTAACGGTTGCGTCGAATTAATGATTTTTTCTTCTGGTGAATTTGCTGAACTATTTCATAGAAAGGTACGTGATACATGAGACAATGCATATAAGGATTGACATTATGCAAATTAAAAAGTTTACCAATCTTCAAAAACATGTATAACCATAATTTGCTTTTTGAAATATAACAAATTCCTCTGTCTGTGGTATCATTAATATACTTATAAGGAACATAAATATATTCCCAAAGTTTAATAACTCAGTGTTTTGAGTTTTCAAAAATAGCATCTTCACAAGCTAATTTTGATGGAATGTGATCCAATAGCTTGACAAACTTGTCCTTTCTATTTTCCCCGCCGTGTTGTACCATATATGATATATGATATGAACCCATCAACTCTGTATAAAAAAATCAGTCAATTATTTCTTATGAAATGGGGTCACATCTCACTTTAGAATCACCATCAATATCCAGTGAGTCGTCAATCAAATTCATTAATAAGACATCAGTTATTATAAGCACCAACTGAAGCTCATCCGGAACAAAATGATTAAAAGACGAAGATATTTAAGGTATATGTTTACAACCATAGCTTTTTTTTCAATCAAACATATCTTCAATGTTTCTACTTATGCTAGGATTGTGGCAACAATCCCATGGGCAAATTGAAACTGATTCTGATTGTCCTTCTTCGTTCAATTTGCACCATTGGCAAGCATATTCCCCCTATAATTCTAACAACAGCTGAACACATTTCATATCGGCGCTGACAAAATAGAGTTAAAATATTGAAAACAACACGTTATTAATTTCTTGCGTCCGAAGCGCTTTTTTGGATTTACCTTCATCAGGAACGCTCAAAGCCAAACATTTGAAATCCGACGATGTATAAGTACCGAAACCGTTGAAGAGCTGTATGTCAAAAAATGCCTAAAATAAATAGCCAAATTCATCTAAAGCCAACTTTGCCTGAGGAAGTTGAAACCTTAGTTTCTTAATAATTTATAAACGGACAATTTTAGTAAAGTTTGTTAAATCATGTCAGTACCGAAATACTGACTACCGAGCTGATGATACCCTCGGGGACTGATAGTCCACAAGCAGAGGTATCGACCCAGTGCTATTAACTTGACCAAAAATAGGCTTACAGCATTTGTATGCCCTATTTATGGGCATTATGTTTTCTCGTTTGTGCGTCCGTCCCGCTTCAGGCTAACATTTATGTGGCCACTACTCATTCGCAACCGTAAATGATTACGACAAAGGAGTAGGTTCAGTAAGACCCCATTTTGGCCTCAAAATATAGCAGTTTTATAAAATTGTTAAAATGTTATCTTTTAGTTATTTATTGGAAAGTATATAATGCTTCTGTGACATGGGCTGTTTTTGACAATACAATGCACATCTATGAGGTAAAAGCATCAAAAAGTTATGCTAAATTACTGAAATCTTCATAATTTGAGTTAAATTTCAGACGGTTTCTGTCTTAAATGAAAGTGGCCATATTCGTGTTCATTCTTAATATTGAAATGTAAACTGTATTTGATGATGAAACATAATATTGTAACAAACCTAGGGTTGGTATAAGGCTGTTAACAACCATCATTCAGGAGGAGTGAAAACAGATTTGTAATACATAACAATAGTATTTATTTCAGTCGTATTTTTGACTTCTTCTTTCAATATAATATAAACATCAAATACACAGTCATCATTCAACAGATATAAACAATAAATCGGGTGGTCAATATAAAAGGTAGTTGACAGCTCAAAGGCTTGATTCAGAATGCCATGTTTGTCTACAGGCTCCTATTTATGTCTTTTAGCCCTTACTATGACGTTAGAGTAAACAACAAATTGTCCAATCAAAAGCAACGTCTCTTACGTCTTTCGGCTAGAAACGTTAATAAAGACAAACAGATTTCATTATTCTTAAGTAAAGAAACATTATTGAGTTGTCCTTCGTGTCCGAATTATATTTAAAAGCGTATAAAACTAAAAGGACATTTCTACATAATGCTATTTTTAAACGGACAGTAAATTCTTCTCGATACGGCGTATGAACTTGGTTGTAATTTACATAACCTTACGCACTATATATAATCCTTAAATGAGATCAATGAAAACCCTGTTCTATCATAAATAAAGACAATGTTAATGAAAAGGGGAGGCACAAACGTAATAAATGTACAATTTATCTGCATTGATAAAGTGTTAACTTAAACAAATAATAATATGAGATTGCAAAGTGAAAGTACAAAACGGTGTCATGGCAGATGTAAACAAGTTGAATGTCACGACGACATTTGTCAAAATAAATCACTATATGACGGGATAATCAAAGTATTTCATAGGTAAACATTACCAAGATATACATATAAAACTGGTCCTTATCGCTTGCAAAGTACAAATAGTTTAAATCATGAGTATGAAAGTAAATGCATTTATCAGTGTGTGTGCACTCCCGAGAAGTTGACCGCCCGGCAATATTCAAATAAATACATGTAATATACAATAAATAATACGTTAAATAATAACAATTATTAGTCCAGATTTGTCACAATATATATAAAGGTTGAGGTGACCTTAAAATTTGAGGCCAAAATCGGCCCTTACCGGACCTACTCCTTTTATTTATATTTTAAAGAAATTACTGTCGCATTTTTCTCAGGAACTACAATACAAGGATTTCTGAAATTTGGTTTCAGGGTTTATCTAAGTCAGCTATACCGTGTGATGCGTTTTCAGACTGATCACTTGACAAATTCCTGTTTATCGAACACTTGTATGAATTTACACATGATAGCCAAGTTGAAAATTTTCGTCACATTTTTCTCAGGATCTACAATACAAGGATTTCTGAAATTTGGTTTTAGGATTCATATAAGTCAGCTATACCGTGTGATGCGTTTTCAGATTCATCACTCGACAACTTCCTGTTTACCGAACACTTGCATATTTTTACACTGTTAATAGTATCCACTTGCGGCGGGGGTCTCATCAGTGAGCAGTAGCTTGCAGTTTCACTTGTTCATCATTTCTTTTCTGTCGGCAATTCTCCAATCATTGATATGTATAACTTAATATTATTAATTATGCTTTTAGCATAAGGGCAACGTGACGTCACAGCTATTTGAGGGGTGTTTGTTTAGGGGATTTTTTTCTTATCTACTGATCACCTGACAATAAAAAAAATGCGAACCAGTATAGAAAATATTCATGAGTTATTTCACCCTGAAATGTCCGTTATTCTTGTCGAAGTACCACAATTAAACTCTGCTGGTTGATCCATCCCCCCTTCAAGGGTGACAGGGGAATTAAAATATATCCATTTGGACCTCTACCGACCGGCAGTAAATACTTGCCAAGGTAGGGCGTCCGTTTGGCTGTGCGGGATGTATCAGGTTCGCATAAACGTCCGATTAGAATTTGGACGTTAAATCCGATACCTTGTGTATAGAGAGTGCCATACTCTTTGCACGTTTCGAACCCTTGCAACAACTAATGAAACGTAATTGTTAATGTTTCTGGTCTTATTACTTGCCAGGGAAATATACTTCTTCGTCGTTCCACAAGATTAAAATCAAACTTTTGATTGATTGATTGTTGGTTGCTCAACGTCCGGTGGTAAATATTTTAAGCATATTCAGGACAAGAACATGTACAAGTTCACAATAAATACAATAGGTAGGTTGATACGATAGAGGCCACATGGGATGATGGTTGGGGAAATTTGGACTGCCACTGGAAAATGAGGGTATCTTGGATAGGGACAGAAATTTTGCCTCGGAACAGGCCAGCTACGAACCCCTCAAAAGAGTTGTTGCAAGGGATCTTTACGTGCAAAGAGCGTGGCACTCTCTTTACACGAGGCATCGGATTTAACGTCCCCCTTCTGACCGGACGTGACTGCGAACTTGGTACATCCCGCACAGCCAAACGCCCCAACTCGGCAAGCGTTTTACTGCCGGTCGGGAGAAGACCAAGTGACCATATTTCTATACCCAAGTCACCCTTGAGGGATCTCGCTTTTGAGAGAATGTAAAATTGTGATATGCGTAGGTCTGTGTTGCCGAAACCTTCTACGGTTAAATTTGTCTGGGTGGTTATTCCAATTAAGTATATGTATATTAAGTATATCATTAGAAAACTAGAGGCGTCAATCAAATATTAGTACCGAATCACTGGCTATTTTTAAATTGTATTTGTTCAAATCTGACACGACTTTAAATAGAACATTTGGAACTCGTTGTGACAAGATAATACAGCAATCGACATAACCTCCATTGGGTACAAGTAATACTACTGACAATTGAAATGGTAAGCATATGCAATACAATTCTATTCATACTGTTTCTTATGCTGGCGAAATCAACTTAAACGCGATATTGTACGTTCGGTAAAAGACAATTTCTACCATAGGGTTACATTTAAGGGCAAAATTTGTGTCGAAACAAAACCTCCTGATCAGAGTCCTAATCTCTTACTAAAATTTCCCAATCTCCTGGTCCGAGTTGCACAGTCCATCACATGTATGCGTTCCCATCCTAAGAGGTCATCATACTTGTAAAGTCTATAGAAACTTCTTCTAAGATTAAAACGGTGAACTCGTGTTAAATTAGGAAAAGAAGAATAATTCACATGCTCAAACGATTTTTAATAACATACTAAACATACATTTTTTATTCGAGCAGTTTAAAGAATAGCTTTGAATTAATGTTTTAAAAATTAAGATATATTAACAAATTAAAAAGGACTAACGTCTTGAACATCTATGAAATACTTGTCATTGGACCTAAATAAACGGCCATCTATCATTCTTTTCTTTGCTGTATAAATATATATATATATATATATAGCGATTCACGACAAACAAACAATGTTTATAGATTTAGGATGATGTGGTATGAGTGCCAATGAGACAACTCTCTATGCTTAGTGTGGTTTTATTTTACAGCTAGCATTAGGGTTGGTCTTGGTTTATTTTGCGATCCTTATAGCTTTATCCACTGCTGTACCAGTAGACCATAATGCAACAGTAGAAACAAAACTTCTTTTCAACCATCTTAAGAATATTACAAATAATACATGTAAAATAATGTTCGGACACCAACAAGACACAATGATGGGAGCATACGGATATCATAATCCATACTGGAAACTTGGTGTTCCACATGATGGCGGGATTCAAGGTTGGTTGTTCCAAGTAAGTAATAGATTCATATATACGTACGTGTATATATATTTGAACTGCTTTCATGTCACGTTTTAAAAGTTGCCCCTTCGTTTATGAATGTCATCTAATATATATGCAATACTTACCCATTGGAATTATTGTAAACTTGTTCCGAAACATGCATGCTGTAAGGGGATTTGCTCATTGTTGAAGGCCGTACGGTGACCTATAATTGTTAATGTTTGTGTCATTTTGGTCTTTTGTGGATAGTTGTCTCATTGGAAATCATACCACATCTTCTTTTTTACATGAACTATTTACCACTGAATGTCTTAAAAAGTAAACACCAACCAATATCTTACAGAGAGTTAGTTTTGCTTTAAGATTTATATTGGAACTTGGACTGATCAAACTATAAAATGATCGGTTTTGATTGGATATGGTTGCGAATTTATATATCCTTGACTGCTAAACTGATGTCTACTTTTAACAAGTGATTTTTACCAGTTTTTAGCAGACCTAAGTGACACGGGTTGTAAAGTTTAATGGAAGTGCTCAACTATTATGTATGCTAAATATTTACACAAACTACTACGTATACATTTTGACAATTCATGATGTTATGCAATCTCCGGCGCAGAGCTCATATCCGTTCCGTACTTACTACGTATCACTACACTGAATATAACTTGTAGTGTACTAAGTATACGGAAAGGAAACGAGCGCTGTACGGAGATTGGATGTTATGATACGTAGCCACGCTTGTACAGTACAGACATACCAGAGATTTTATTTTATGAGATTCAGGATTTCGGATTAAATCTTTGTTAAAATTTACCTGTGTATTACTGAGCTATTTTTAAATATAATACATGTCATACGACTAAAAAATATCGACTCTTAAGGACTTCAATGTGTTCTGCTGAAGTATTTTTATGCCAAGATTTTCGTATGTTACCGTCGAATAAGATAAGATGACTTTTATCAGCCAATTATGGGCCTCGATGGGCTTAATTCACCATTTTTTTACATTTTAAATGCATGTACTAAGTCAGGAATATGACAGTTCTTGTCCATTCGTTTTTAATGTGTTTTGTCATTTGATTTTGCCATGTGATTATGGACTTTCCGATTGGATTCTCTTCTGAGTTCAGTATTTTTGTGATTTTACTTTTAAAGATTATAACAAACAAAAAGTAAATCCAACAAATAATAGAAAACACTTTATTTATGTTTTTCCTTATTTTCGCCGTATTGCCTATTATATTTGTCACAATTAATGTCTCGCTGTGTACCAAGTCAGGAATGTGACAGTTGTTATCCATTCGCTTGATGTGTTTGTGCTTTTGGTTTTGCCATTTGTTTAGGGACTTGCCGTTTTGAATTTTCCTTTATGAATCGTAACCACAAATGTCATAATTTGACGTTGTTTCTTTGTGGTTATTGAAATGCACTTTAGTTTTATGTGTTGATCTCTTCCCCTCGATTGCCCTCGTTCATCATGTTCATTGCAGTTGACTGTTTTGTAGATATATTATATCTGTGTTACTTCAACTCATTATCATAGATGAGTTGGATTCTTGATAATATTTCATTTAAAAATTTATGCTTTTATATTGCAGCCAGGTCAAGTGGATTCGAATTCGGAAGACGAACTTAGTGATATAAAATCTGTAACGGGTGAATATCCAGCAGTTATTGGGTTTGACGTTGGGGGGGGCGTTTTCTGCAGACGACAGAAAACGTAGTGCTTATCTTATAAAGAAAGCATCTGACCGGGGTCTTCTTATTACGATTGCGTGGCTTCTACCAAACCCAATTTCCGATGGAAGTCCATGGGTCAATAAAGACAAGACAGGAATAGACATACGACATTCAATTAGGCGGATACTTCCAAATGGTGATATACACTCCAAATTTAAGTATGTACCTTATTTCTTATATCTTGGAGTTATTTTAAAGTGACACATCTACCCAAGGTTCACTAATTGTCAGTTAATCCAATTGCGAAGTGAGAGCACCCATTTGACTGTCCGGTCATAATAAAGACGTTTAATCCGATGCCTCGTGTAAAAAGCGTGAAACTTTCTTTCAACATAATAAACCTTCCCAACAAAACTGTTAAGGATCCGTATGTGTCCTGTTACAGTGTTACAATACGTTGTATCCCTATCCAATTTACCCTTATTTTCATGAGTAGTTCATTTTTCATATTAATCATGTAATGGGAAATGTTTTTCTCGTCCTTAACCCGATTGAAATATTTGCCACTGAAATTTCAGCAACCAACAGTCAATCGATAAAGTAAGGCTTCTGTTTATATATGTGGATTGTACAAGTATGAATTCGCGTCCTGTCAGAATTGGACATTAAGTGACAGTGTGCAACGTTTTCTGCACTCTTTGATGGTTGTGAAGTGTTGTATCGAATTGCATTCATCATTTAAACAACTTTTAACATTATATATGATGAATATCAAATCAACAGCAATAATACAAGCAGACGACATTGTTTGTTAAATCATTACTAGATATTTCCTTTATAAATGTTGCAGGGGAATTTTAGACGGAGTAGCAGAATTCATTAAGAGCTTGAAAGATTCCCATGGTTCCACAGTCCCAGTTATTTTCAGACCATATTACGAAATGAACGGTGGTTGGTTTTGGTGGGGAACCAGTTCAAAAACGGAAAATACTCCAGATGATTTCAAACAGCTGTTCCAGTTCACAGTCCATTACTTGCGAGATATCAGACACGTTCACAATATTGTATTCGCTTACTCACCAGATAAACCATTCAATACTGCTAATGAATATCTAAAATTTTACCCTGGAGACGAATATGTCGATATGCTGGGTCTGGACTATTACTTCGCCCGCCCATTCTATCCAGCCGTCTCAGATTTTCAACATAAAATGCAAATATTGACAGATCTTGCACATTCTAAAGGTAAACTTGCTGCGCTAACAGAAACTGGTATTTTCTCAAATGGACTTGAATCACATCACAGTTTTTGGAGTGACCACATATTATACCCAATAAAAAGTGGACATGGTACAGCACGCATATGTTATATCCATGCATGGCTCAACATATGTAACAGTCAGTCTTGTGAAAAAGGGGTACCATACAAAGGCCATTCAGCAGAAAATGAGTTTCTCAGCCAATTTTTCAAAGACCCAGTGACAATTTTTGGTTCTACTAATGGAAATATCCATCCACCTGTTATTGGCTAAATGCTAGAAAGATAAAAATAAAATAAAAGATATGATAAATGTGCAATAAAAATAAGAAAGGAAATGGTGAATGTGTCAAATAAACTCATCATAGATACCAGGACTAAATTTAGTATATACGCCAGACGCGCGTTTCGTCTGCTTAAGACTCATCAGTGACGCTCGAATACCACCCGACCATAGAGCAGACAACAGCCGAAGGCAACCAATGGGTCTTCAATGTAGCGAGAATTCCCGCACCCGTAGGTGTATTTCAGCTGGCCCCTAAAATATGCATACTAGTACAGTGATAATGGACGTCATACTAGACCACCGAATTATACACAAGAAACTAAAATTAAAAATCATACAAGACTAACAAAGCCCAGAGGCTCCTGACTTGGGACAGGCGCAAAATCGAGCTGGTTTAAACATGTTTATGTTATATTAACCCTCCCCCTATACCTCGAGCCAATGTAAAAAAGTAAACGCATAACAATACGCACATTAAAATTCAGTTCAAGAGACGTCCCGAGTGCGATGTCAAAAGAGATTAAGGGGGCTCGCGGATCAAAGTCTTTTATTAAAAAAAAACAAGTATACATTATTTTTACAAGCATGCTGAAGCTTGGCTCCGGATGACAATTTTCTCGCTGTAATGAAGATCTATTGCTGGCCTTGAGCTGTACTTTCTGCGTTTTAGGAAATGTGTTGTTTATTTGAGACGTTACCTGTTCCTGTTCTCAATTTTAAATGTCACTCTATTAATTGGTTACCAGAATCGATGTCACAAATGACTCATCAGATCACCTCCAGTTTAGTCGTGTAACACTGTTCATATTCCAGCAGCTTTTAAAACGTTTGTTTCCAAGTACCCCTTTTATCTAGAGCAGGAACAGTTGCTGTAACAATATTAATTAAAACATCTAAAAAAAAACCATCTAGCTTATATCGAAAAATGTAAATACGTGTAACTGTTTGGCCTATTCTTCTGACTTCCATCATTTTTTTATCGTCAGTTTAACGTACTACTATCTTACTATCTGTATTAATTTTGGAATTTTGGGCCCTCAATGCTCTTCAACTTTGTAATTGCTTTGGCTTTATAACTATTTTGAACTGATCGTCCCTGATGAGTCTTATGTAGACGAAACGCGTGTATGGCGTACTAAATTATAATCCTGGTACCTTTCATAACTACTTATTCATGCCAAGGGTGACTGGGGAACCGAAGTCACTTGGTCTTCTACCGATCGGCAGTAAATTACTTTCCGGGGAACGTTGGGCGTCAGTTTGGCTGTGCGGGATGTATCAAGTTTGCAGAAGTCTAGAATTTTGTTTATATCTTGCATTTCTACATATTGACTAAAACTATTTCAGTTTCAATGTTTTACGACATCTTAATCAATGCATATTCCTGTCATGAAAACTCGTGGTGGTGATAGTTACAAAAAAACTTTACAATTAATGGATTCTAATTTTGATCTTGTTTAATCAAGGGATTTTGCACAAATAATAATTTGCTATGCATGTCTAAATTGTAAAAAAAATTCTTCAAGGGATGGGGCTTTACTTTTGATACAAATATTTGGTTTCCTGTCATAAAAACATTTTTTGTTTCTGTACGGAGTCTTTGAAATGATTTCTAATTTTGCTACATGTTTGACAAAAAGCTCTCTACATCTTATGTGTTCTTTAAATCAGTTTACCTGGCTTCAGAAAAAGAAATAATTGAGGTTAGATATCTGTAGAAAAAAAAGTATGCAAAAAAACAATGAAATAAAATAAAGGACCATATCGTAAATATTCATATACACATTTGGATTAATAAATGATGAAATTAATGTGTTAATTGTAGCTTGTGAAGAAAAGCAGAAACGACCTTATTCATGATTCAAAACATTGATTTATCAGAAGTATATAAAAACAGTACGGTTGTTTCAATCGCAATCTTTGGAAGATTGGCTATCTGATCATTTTAGAAGTAGGTAATGGTTTTTTTTATAAGGGTGACGGTTTTGATACATTTTGTAACCAGGGAGAACACAATTCTTCCGGGAAATACAGCGGACCGTCTTCCCCTAATTGCTGCAAATAATTTTGTGTTGAGGATCATTCTGATGATGCAGGAACTCTCTTTCGACGTAGCAAATATACCCAGCATTGTCTACATCCAAAATTGTGTGTGTCTGGCATGATAATAATGCAGTTCCTGCTGCCGATAGACTTCTGTTGATATTCCGTCAATTGCTTCCACTGCGTTTTAAGTTTGGTCATGTGCCCCGTTGTCTCTCCTTGCATGTTTTGTTGGTCACCGAATAACATTTTCCGAAGTCCTGCTAACGATAGGAATGCACCTGTTAATCTCGTAGCGAATTATTGCAACACTTATATCAAACGAGACAAGGACTCCATAAAAAATGGAAAAGCATTTTAGGGACAAAGACGATCCACATCGGTCAACCAGTGTTCGAAGACAACCATATAGTTAAATGGGTGATGAATTGAATACATAACGTCCAAATTCTTTATTATATACTATAAAAAAAGGCAACGACAGATCTGAACTACTTGCATACAGATACTAATAATACTAGTAATGCCATAGGAATATAACTTTACAAATATATGCATAGGAATACATAATTTTGTAGCAAATAATGTATATTACGTACAATTACACAATTGCAGAGATATAATATAATGCGCATGCAAAACACAGTTGAATAACAACAGCTCTGAATATACCCTTTTAATTATCATTGCCAGTTAATGATGTCCACTCTTAATCGCCTCGACTTCAAACTTATGCAACAGTCCGTATACCTTTAACAATGAAATCAAGGTAACTCCCCTTATGTCCTCTCAGTTTAGCTTCATCTCTTTCCTTTATGTCAATTGTGCAATTAAATTTCTCATTAGAACGTCAAGTATTGTCATGAAATGTGAAACTAGTCTGGAATAATACAAACAGATTCTATTGTCCTCAAAGGCAGATGATTCACTCCGTAATTTAGTTCAATTTGCCCTTGTGAAGTTCTTTTAGTTCGGATGTAGTTCTTGCATTTTCGTTCAAATGGTAAAAGTTCCAAGGCTTAGACACATTCCCTCTGTTCTGGCTATGTACTTTACACCAAGGACGTGCCATCGACGACATATGACCTAGACAAATTTGAATAAATTTCATATCTCCGCCAAAGAAAATTTCTAGCGTGTATAATTTGCTTGCAACCTGTATGTGTCTATATAAATACAGTTTATTTATCGCCAAAAAATGGGGAAAGACATTCGTCTGAATTTGGCTTTCATATCCTTTTATTTCAATAAGTGAAGCTTTTTGATGTTGCTGAATGTTCTTTATCTTTTTTTTTTAACTGGTCCCTCTCGGACTCGATACTCATGTTATTGGTTTATTGAAATTTTAAGTCCTCGATGCACTTGTATTGCTCTTTATTATTCCTTTCATGTGAAATTTTCTGCTTTACATTTATCAGTTCTGTTTTTAGCACATTAACAATATCAAAATATTGAACGAAGACTGAATTTCTCATACTAGAGAACGGTAAGGCTCGAATGATATTTATGCGCTTAATATATTTTCATTCTAGCTGTATCGCGCTCATTTTGTTTTCAAGATTTCACAATAACCGATTTAATTTGTTTGTCCTTTGCTATTTGGAAAAACACTTACTCGATTATGTCCGAATTTTCCACACAAAAAAATCATCTCTGATTGATGGAATTACATAGTGTTTATGAAATTTACCGCATCTTCCCCACGCTTGACTATACCTTGACGACATGCCATGGTTTAAATTGTAGTTGCGGAATCTGGTTCATGCTATTTGTTTTGGGAAATGCTTGGCTGATTGAGGTCTCTGGGACGTGTCCTGACCTAAGAAGTTAAACACACCGTCGTTTTTTAGAGACTCGTGTAATTTTCTAAAGTCTTCATCAAATCTGTTTGTATTGTTTGGGTTTTTTTCATTACTATAATGACACTTACATTGTATAGTTCAATCTTTTTATCAATTACATTGAATAGTTAAAGCATAAATAATGTTATCTTTGGGATTTGAACTATTTGCAACAACCCCTTACTCAGTTTTGAAATATTAATTTTCTTCCACTAAAGTTCATCATTTTAAGTATTTTAAACAAAACTATCTAGAGTAATACTGCCAAGAAAAAAAACTTTGTGATATATACTACAACCAGTAATGTAGACTCCTTTGTTGAACCATTCGTGATTCATGTTCGCAAAAAGGATCCGTAGTTGTGGTATATTGGCCCAGTTCTGTAACGTGGTGAAGGTGTACCTGGTATATGTTGTTGGTAGAAACGATAATGCACTGAGCTGACGGATTTATGAGAGAACAAGTGCTGGTGTGTGTATGCTCTGACCAAACCATTTTCCTGTAAACGACGCCAAACAGCTTTGTCCAGTGGAATACACACCCCTTGATGTTGACTCCTGAGAAGACGTAATAGATAGTATCCTCTGAAAATTTCAAACTTTTCGTTTTTGTGTCGCACAACTATCAATATTTTGCTCCTTAGATTTGAATTTAAGTTTGTTCTACGATTTCAGGGTTTCTGTTGTTGTTGATTGCCTTCCTGATATGTCTGCCATAACAGACGGATCATTTTGTTGCACTATTTAGGAGACTGGAGCTAGTAAAACGTCATCATAACCATCCGGTCGTGTTTTTTTCTTCCTGATTTTATGTCGTCCCTTTCCAAATTTCTCTTCAAAAGCATTCTAAGATTTACAATTCTCGGTTTATTCTCGCTATCATCATCTAAAAATATTTTCGCTGCCTTTATATGATAACACTGTGAAGACGATGGACACTGACATGTTTCTTTTAGCACTATGGTTACATCATATAAAGTACCTTGGGTTTCATTAACCATAAATGTTTTCCTTTATACAAATGTTCCATTGCCATTTTCGAATCAATCAATCAATCGAATGTTAGACGGGCTAGCGATGTGTGTGAAAGATTCTTATCATTAGCAGTTATAATTTTGCGGAACTTCTTCATACGACACACTTTGTTCACAATCGGAAACATTACTCTTTAAAATACTAGTCTTCGGACATTCCTCAGTGGTAGCATCACTATACTAAATATTCAGTTTGTTCTTCACTTTCGAATGGCACATTTTTAGATATAGTTTTGGATTCTTCGTGTTCTTTTTTGACACATTCTTCTCTTAACGAGTCTATTTCGGACACTACGTGTTTCACCATTTCATCGGATTTAACTAGTTTCGGTATGCACATTTCGTCTTTCAGAATGCGTACATGAATAAATTTTGGTCGCATATGGTAATTTCCATCTGCTTATCCTCTCTGGATTTCAGTACATTCGTAACGCTGAGGGGTACATGGATAACACAAAGCAATCAACGGGAAGCTCTTTATACTTGTTTAATACGGATTATCAGTTACTCCAGAAAACGGATCATAAAGATGATCATACTTGTTGATTATCCACTTGCTACAATGATACGCTATATCCTTTTCAATTGTATTGAAGTATGTAACTAACGGTTTGGTATGGACAACTTCTTCATCATTTTCACAACACAGTCATTCCCTTATAGTGAATAGATAAAAGGCAATGGTTTTTTTTATCTGTACGCATCTTCTGTAAGTTAACTGTGTCATCACAAATCAAATGGTTCTAGCACATTATAAAATCGGAGTTCGGAAAATTCTTTTGTATTGTATTTGATAATCCCAGTTCATATTATTTGTTTCGGACATTATCATGAACAGTTTTTCTGTATAACCCGAACTCACTAACAATCGAATGCAGTTAATTAGCAATATTGTCCCGCATGTCTTTCAGGCATATCTCGCGTTCACAACACACTAACTTTACGTTCCCAGTTATAAGTTATGTGATGCTCGGTACAGTTAGATAACTTTCTGAAGCTGAGGTACTCTACCTTCCATGTTTTGAGTTGACATAGTCGTTGTTAGTTGTTTCTGTGTTGGAATATATTCGATTGACTCTTATACGGACCTAATTGTCAGAGTTAATTACGTAGGTGCCCTGTTACTCGAACAAAGCAGTATATGTCAATGTTGTAGCTGATGTTAACTAAAACCAGGAAACAGGTTTCTTACTGTTTCATCACGATACATAAAAAAAACACATCGGATCATGGGAGTTGAGGTTCTAAAGGTGTCAAAGCACTTGACCTTTTCTCCTTTGCTTTAAACAATACCAACCGGTTGGCTTTTTTTTTTAAATAGTCCTAAAATTGTCACTTATCGGCTTATTTACATTAGGAATGTAGTCCATATGTATGTGCCAATCGCCAAATACACTGGATGAAGTGGACGAATCAGCCTTCAGTTGTTAACTCTCCCCCATTTCCAACCTCCTTGGAACACCCGTCCTTGCTGCGTTGTTGGTTGCTGTCTCGTTGTCATTAAATCCTTTTTCTGGTTGAAGTTGTAACTGGTGTTGGTGAGTAATGTATCGTATGTGGCTAAAGAAGCGTGAATAGATCATCTGGTATTAGGACATACACAAGCGGGAACATTTGACCATCTATCTTTGCATGAACTGTGTATAGCTGATGGAAGAACGTTGGACATGTTAGAGTTAAATGTGCAGTCGCAGAAGATCGTTTTTGGTAAGCGCTAGGTGGGTCAAGTTGTTTTTTGATGAGAAGATCAGCATTGGTGGGTAGATGTTGTTTGACGGTAATATGAAATGTTGTCGTGTAGTAGTGAGACACTATTCGTCCAGCAAATCGACGTCGATAGTTGTCTAGGGTAGAAAGCAATATGTTTGGTGTTGTCGTTCCATTCTTGAGTGCGAAAAGTGACAAGTTCTGTGTCATTTTGGTCTTTTGTGGATAGTTGTCTCATTGGAAATCATACCACATCTTCTTTTGTATATCATCCTCATCGATTGATTTTATAAGGAGTAACTTCATTCGCGGCCCGTTATTCCATAGTCTGCATTATCTTCATTAGTGTGCAGTTACACAATATATTTTTTTTTCCTTATTTTTTTCTTGTTAAATTCACATATAGCATTTTTCTATAGACTCTAATTCGCTGGGTTCGACTCATTGAGACTAAATATATTCAGAAAAAACTTAGTTATAATATTTTTATATCTGAACTCATATATATATTAAGGCTATTTTCTTTCTTAGCGGAGTGGAATGCTGGGTTATACACTTCACAACCGTAGTCAATCTTTGAATCTTGATATATTGTGTACGCAAGGTGGAACTGTTTGTACCGCATTTTGTACCAGTTAATAATTTCGATGCAGTTAAACACTCCTGAACATCTACTTTCTGTATACGGTACATTTTTAACTATGTAAGCTTTGAATGAAAAATCATTTCAAACCTGATTTCTTTAACAACTGACAATCAGGTTTCTCTTAGTTTAATGGGAACTACTCTTACTAAATATCATAGCTACAGTTTTTGTTCGTGATATGAGGAATTCCCATTTAGCTTAGAATCTCCAATAGGGTATACACTCTTAGTTGTAAATGGTAAACCTCTGTGACTGTTAACTTGTGATTTTTATCCGTCTTATATTGCTTTACCTCATCATTCGCTTTACTAAACCATGTCGCTTGTTGACTAGTTTTATGTTGGGTAGAGTAAACTAAAGCCGCGACTTCATTCGTTTTGTTAGATTCCTCATCCGAAATAAGATCGAGCAGATCGTCTTCCTCTAGATAAAGTTGCTACACATCCCGATTCGAATTACTATTGGTCATTTTCTAAAATATATACTCAAATGCCATGTCATCTATTCCAATAGTTCCCAAATTATTCATCCCCAATGGTGACTGGGGAATTGAAATATGGTCACTTGGTCTTCTCCCAACCGGCAGTAAAACGCTTGTCACAGTCGCAGTCACATCCGGTCAGAAGGGGGGCGTTAAATCCGATGCCTCGTGTAAAGAGATTGCCACGCTCTTTGCACGTTAAGAACCCTTGCAACAACTCTTTGAGGGGTCCGTAGGTGACCTGTTGCAAGGCTAAATGTCTGTCCCTATTCAATATACCCGCATTTTCCAGTGGCAGTTCAAATTTCCCCGACCATCATCCCAGATGGCCTCTATTGTATCAACCTACCTATAATATTTATTGTGAACTTGTTCTCGTCCTGAAAATGCATGAAATATTTGCCACTGGACGTTAAGCAACCAACAACCAATAATCCAAAACTATTCAGTTTATTATAATCAAATCCCGCGATTTTTGTCTTAGGACGATCCATAATTTACGGAATTACTAGATAAAAGTAACAAAAACTCATAAATCTCAACGAAGACGACAAGCGTTTCTGAAAAATGATCAAACGACGAAACACAATGCTCATTAACAAACTAAATAACGCTGTTTGAAGTTTCAAAGACAAACTAAGACATATGCAAATATAAAAAAATATATTTAAATGAAGGCTACCTGTTTTCTGGTATTTCTGAAAAGTGAAAGTCAGTAGTGATGTCTTTCTTTAAACTGGAATGTGTATCATATATAAATTACTCTACTGCATGCCCATTACAAAACGCTGGACGAATATGTTCCGGTGCATTCTCTTTTTTTTTTCGGTTTCGATTAGTTAAAGGAATATATTTAACTAAACAGATTTCTTCCACTGTGATATTTTTTTCCCCGGCAGAGACTATCACAGTAATTTTTTTACATTGCTGATAGATTTTATCATAATGATTGTAAAAGTCCCTTGTAGAATGTTGTACTTGTTTTTCATCAAACGAATTACTCTTACAAAATGTATTCTTGTGCTGCTCATTTTGCGTGATGTTTAACCTCCTCTTAAGATAACTGTGATTTCCCTTTTGTGAAAACCAGAATTATAAGTTCTGCAGAACAAAGACTGGCAAAGTTGTCTTGTAGAGTGAAGCCTTTTTCTGCAAGAATTTGATCACCAGCTTGGTGGTGATTACTGGACTGATAAATTCAGAAGATCTCACAGTGTCGGTGTCCGATACTCTATTGCTTCAATAATCAATTGATTTCGTCTAGAATTTTAGTTCTTTGAAGGACCTTTTGTCTGATTTTAAAAATGTACTTTTAATTGTAAATATTTTCCAATACGCTGTCTCCGCTATATAGCCTTTTTGTACTAATGCGATGTAAAGCCGACTATGATGTTGACGATTTTATATGGCAGTTTTCCCATTAAGGATTATACTTATTTTAAAGATGCAGTGTCTTTATTTAAACAAAACAAAGTCACACATCTCCACCAATCTATCAGGAGTGACTTTCATTGTCATTTTCTCAGTATCAAACCAAACACATAAAAAGCTCATTATGTGAGAAGGACTACTAGCTTTCTCTACAGATTCTTTAAATCCATAGTTATCTAAACCCCATGTCCATTTTAATATGAAATATCTGCTTTTTCACTACTTTCAGCACCAGCAAAATTAATTAAATTTTTTGAAGATGTATCATGGTGTTTTGGCAACAAATCTCACAGCATTAGTTACTGTCTAACAAATGAGAGCACTTGATTTGAAATCCATAGGTTAAACTCTATCAACAAAATAATGACCTTTCCATATAAAACCAAATAGGTTATAGTCTTTTGGATCAACTGGTATTTGTCTATAGGCTCGGCGTAAATCCTTTTAATTTTTTTTTACAGAATTTACCTTTATCTTTGATAATTTCAACAAAATTATCCACATTAGGAAAATGTAGTTCTCTATGTTACCTAAATGAACATTTTTATCGATTCCATCATTGACTGATTTACCCTTTTGAAAACTCAAATTCTTGATAACTCTCACTTCTTCCGAGTTTGCTTTTGGCACAGAATTCAAACGAGATATTACCATATGATCATTAAATGGACTTAATGTAAATGTACTTAGTACAGCACCATAACTTACCTTCTTTTTGATATATTTATCATTATCCTTGGCAAAATCCCTTGCCCCACTAAGTGATAAATCGAACTTACATAGGGAGTTTGCTGTAATAATTCTAAACATCTTTCATTTTTCAGATTTGATTTTGCAGAAATTATTTGAAATTTCAAATTCTCCTGCAATAATTATTTTAAAATTTAATTGTTTAAACTCCAAATCTTCAATCGCGTACTCATACTGTAAAAAGTTATGTGGAAAAATTATGGATTTATAATTTGATCTGCAGATTTATTTTCAGTCCTGAACAACTTTTAAATTTTTTTCTTTGACGATAACTTAGCTTACAATTCATTATCAGATGGATCCTCAGAGCTGGAAGTTGACTTTGTTTTTTATTCGACTATAACTTCTGTTTTCTCCAATGTTACTTAGTTTCTGAAAAAAGAAACCTTAGGCTTTTTGCAATGTTGCGTAGCTTCTACTAAGCTCGAACACGGTCTTCGGAATTGGTTGTGATTTCATTATAACGTGGAACAACTCCTTTCTTGTTTTCAAGCTGCAACTCTCCGTTTGCCATCTGATGCATTCATCTTTACTGCTGAAGCAGAAGCAAAAATATTGGCTAAAAAATTGATTGCTTCTTCAGATAAATCCAAATTTATTATATGTTCTGATTCACTTTCATGCGTATGTCACCGGGGAAACTTTGTGACTTGTAATAAGAGCCTGACTGACTGGTCTCTTAAGCTTGTTACTGAAACTGTGTGATGCACATGATCACACAACGAACTATTGCTCTGAATAGCAATAAGAACTCTGACACTGAAACTCGGGTGAAAACTAACTCCTTAGAAAGTCCATCTGGAACTAGCGATGAATAAACCAATAATTCAGCATGGAATACTTGTACTTTTATTACAGATGGACTATTGGTAGTACTTGAGGAATAAATATTAAATGATAATCTGATTATAAGCAAAAATGTCACTAATTAGTTCACAGAGTATTACATGTCACTCAATGTCAAAACTGAAAATGAAATGCACATCAAAGCATGATGAATTAAGTCCTGGATAGGAAATGTAACTAAGAACGAAATTATGAAATATAATGCATTATAAAATATTGAGAATAAAAGACTAAATATAAAAATTGAGAATTTTATATTTAAGTCCAAAATAATAAACTATGCTGCTTTTCCCCTGGTAACATATGCCTCTCCTCCCAATTAAGTCCGTCCTCGGATTTAGCACTATCTAAATCGGTCTTCTCTGCGGTTGTTATAGTGGCTGTTGTAAAAGTGATGATTGGGTCGCTGTTGATTTTGTCTGGAAGACAACATGTAGTTTTCTTGACGAAAGCTTTGAATTTCTTCTGTCAGCTGTTAAATAGAACTTTCATGAAACTGAAATTTTGAATGAAAGTCTGTTTTTTCCTTTATCAATGTTCGTTTTTCATCTGGAAATTCGGTGGAACGCATATCGTTAAGATCCTGTACCATTCTAACAGTCTTGTCTTTTTCAGTTACCTGGTCTGTAATTCCTAAATTTGGTGTACATATTCATGACAGTTTATACGCGAGGCACTTTCTTCCTTCTGTTTACGAATGTTTTCAAGCTCTTGCTTAAACTTATATTTCTCGAATAAAACACTCTCTAGATGGTTCATTTAAAATTTTAAGTCCTGAATGTACTGTTGTTGTTCTGAATTTTTCCTTTTTTCCTCTGATAATTTCGACTTAACACTACTTAGTTCTGTTTTTAGAACATTTGCAATGTCCAAATGTTGAATAAATGCTGAATTTCTTATACTAGAGAACGGTAAGGCTCGGATAATATTTTACGCTGAATATAGTTGTATTGCGCTCCTTTTGCTTTCTTGATTTCACATTAACTGATGTACTTTGTCTGTTTTTTGCTGCTTTTGAAAAACATTTGTTGTGGAATAGTGTTCGAATTTTCCACACGAATAGCATCTTTGATTGATTTAATTGCATAAATAGAATTTGTGAAATTTACCGCTTCATCCACATGCTGGACTGTAACCTGACTGAATGTTCTATGGTCTCCATTTAAGTCCAAATCTATACTTCATCGCTGAATATTGTCTACGCTACTTGTCTTGGGAACTCGCTTGGCTGCTTGAGGTCTCTGGATCGTGTGCTGAGCTTGGTAGTTAGCACGCCGTCGTCGTCCACCAATCTGTCACCGGGGAAACTGTGCGACTTCTAAGGATGTCTAACATTTTGAATGAAGTCATGATTATTTTGTATTTCTGACACTATATTTTCAAAGCGTTTATCTGTCTTTGACATATAAGATGATAGTAACTCGTGTTGATGAACAATATATTTGGCTAATGTCTTACTGTTTCTGGAAAGAATGTTCATGTGACATGTAAGGCGGTTGACATCTTTGACTGTAGCCGTTCCAAACAAACTCTTGAAAATGTAACCATTAAATTTGAACAGACCTCGTTTACTTTTGCTTATAATGTTTGACTGCATTAATAAATTTTCTTTTGGAACAAGTTGAAGAATGGTATCGACAGTATGATTGATGTTGGATGATATGTGAACACGCACTGCAGATTATCTGATAGAACGACCATTGTAAGCACATACTTTTTCTCTACCTCCCGAATCAAATTGACATAAGGTTTACCCTATATAGCAGCTCCACTAGCATCTGCAGTAAGAATGTAAAGGTTCAGTTAAGTCCGGATACAGAGTACATCTTTAAGTGTGTCAACAGATTTTTTTTACATTTTTCTGACCACTCAAATAGTACATCCTTCTTGGTGAGATTTGTACGGGACTTGGCTATGTATGCAAAGTTTTAAATGAACTTGCGATAGTAGTTACAGTGACCTAGATAGCTTCTGACCTGTGTCTCAGTTTTTGGTACTGGGAAGGATTTGGCAGTTTCATCTGTAGACTGATCAACCTTGACTCCTCCTCTTAAAATTATGTGACCAAGGTAAAGAACCTCTTTCTGTGCAAAATCACATTTGCTTGGCTTCAGAGTTAAGCCTGCTGAGTCTATCAAAAACCAACTGCAGATTATATTATCGGATGAAAATAATCGATTTAAATCAATTCAACAGGCAAATCATCAATCAGCTAATAGGAATAAACATTTTTGAAAAAAAAAATCACCGCAGAAGATAGTGCAATTCAA
The DNA here is from genome assembly GCF_963676685.1 of Mytilus edulis. Classification (NCBI taxonomy): domain Eukaryota; kingdom Metazoa; phylum Mollusca; class Bivalvia; order Mytilida; family Mytilidae; genus Mytilus; species Mytilus edulis. The sequence continues at coordinate 52,967,154 of NC_092354.1, forward strand.
CCACAAAGAGGGGACGCTTTGAATTTCAAAGGGAAGGGAATGTGTGATAGCGATCATTTATGTAAATTATGCATTTTCATTTGAAACTATTTAAAAAGTTTATTCTTCTGACTCTTTTGAACTTTCACTGACACACTGTTCGGTCATAAATTAGCATTGTATTGTTAAACTATTCATTATTTCATCGAAATCATTTTATTTGCAATATTTGTCCGTCAAAGTAATTTCTTTACGATGGAACGATTTTGTCTTTATAAAGCTTTTTGTATTATAAGTAATATTAATTATTTGTTTCAAGATAATTCTTCTTGTAAATAATAAACATAAAAGTCACAACTTTGCATATTTCTTAAGTTTTCTTATGTAAAGAATAATTAATCCTGTAGTCATTTCAATTACGGCGCTATTTGGACTAAAGCTCAAACGACAGAATTTTGTTATATTCTTTTGTTAATCCTTATCGTAATGTTTTCCTTATCGTATTGTTTCATTGTCATTCTGTATTCTCGTTTCTATTATGTAATTGTCATTATTTAAATTCTAGATTTAAATATGTTTTCTAAAGTTATAACTTCAGTGAAAGTCCGACATTCGTACTGTTGGTTAACTACTGCTTAGGATTTGCCGTGGTCGGGGGACTTGCGTGTCTCAGTGACCCCAAGAGCTATGCCAGCTGGAGATTCTTCTCCTGGTAGGGTTACCCAGGCTGGACAGGTCGGAGTGTAGAGATCAGACTTAAGTTATCCGAACATCGTGAGATGCCCAATGTTTTGAATAAAATAGGCTCTCCAACCCATTTGCCGTTGGTTGCTACCAGTGTCGGTCCAATGGTACCTGCCAGAATTCTTAACGGAGTCGATTGTTGAATTCAGATCAAGTTGGCATCAGCTAAAGTATCTAATATATCAGATAAGTGTGGAATCCCAAAAGAAAGTGGCTCTATTATCTTGTTAAGCACACGAAATACCACAAAAAACGAAATTCACCATTTTGTTTCTTCACTAGGACAATCAATCAATGAAAAGGTGATGTAGACTCTTCGGTGATACCATGTCTCTCCGTCTCATCTAATTGTATTTCGATTTATTCACACATATGCGGTGATTGACGATAAGGTGCTAAACTAACCACCTTATCACCCATTGTATGAATGGTATGGTAGTGCATTTCCGTTTTACCAAGTTCAGATAAATCCTTGGCAAATATGTCCCTATTCTGGCTTAAAAAATTATAAAGTTGTTGCTGCTTCATCACATTTAGATCTGTATCCTCTAAATTAATTCCTACGTCTGCTAATACCTTTTCACAGTTACGATTCGAATATGTCTTACTGTCTAAAAACTGCACACACATTATTGATCTTGTTCTTTAAAAGCATGAATATTTTTTGAGTGAACTAGTTTTGCAACTACAATTTGTAATTTAAAGTTCAAATAAATAGGTTATTATCATCAATATTTCCACCAGCTATAGAGAAGCCAGATTGAAGTTTATTGCACGGTTCTAAAATAACTAGTTCCTATATACAATTTTGGAATTTTAACTGGTACAAATTTTTTTAATACGGCTCCAAAATAACAGAGTTTATAGTTTCTGCTAATGGTATCACTGCATTTTTGTCCTTGAAGGTTGCTATGGTAACATGAGCAGCACTATCATGATGTTCAATGTTCACTGCTATATTCTTTTGAACCGGTTTCGTCAAAATCGTTTTTTCAAAATCTGTTTTAACTCTGTTGTCAGTCAGCAATCAGCAAATAGTTTTTGCATGTAGTCAGAATTTCTGGTTATCTTTGTATTGTTCAAAAGAAAGTTGTAGCGCTACTAGTATTTCACCGATTATTGCATGTACCTCTCCACAGACACCTATTGAATTATTGATGGTTGATCTTTTTATCGCTGCAGTGGTGTTTAGACGACACAACTGATGCTGACTGGTACAGCTAAAAGAAGCTCTACTGTCAACTAAACATCTCACTTGAAGATTCTCTAGTCCAATTTCAACAACATTCTTATCCATGGCTGTTGTAAATTGGAAGCTTGCTGTTCTTGGCATATAATATTGGATAGCCTGCCACATCTGTCTTTTTGGCAGCACCATCCTTTTGAAATTATCTTTCTCCATGATAATTACCAAACTGAAACTAAAAGTAACTTTTGTCAGCATTTTGTTTATGTTATTTTCTCTTTGCTATAAGTCAAATTTCATGAATTTCCCAATCATATAAAATTATTTGCAGTTTCTACTTAACTGAATGTTAACTGTAGTAAAGTTTTGCACAAGCAAGTATTATAAACTACAGATTCATACCAAGAATAAACATACATCTGAACTTTCCACTCAAAAATGTTAGAGTAATATAATAGGCAAGCTGTACATCTCTTTTATTTGTGTCTTGTTTTATCTGCAACTTGTCTATGTTGTTACTGGTTCTCTCTTCCTCTCATTGTCTCTCCTGCTGTTGACGTTTTAAGCTTTTTAAATGAATTTTGCAAACTATATTTTAGCTATGCAGTGTCAGAACTTCTTATGTACCATGCCTCGGGTCAAACTCCACCATATGTGTCACCAAGGTCTCACAGAGCACGGTTAGATAAGGCGGCTTTCTCTTTTGTGCTTAAACCAAGAGGCAGGAGTCAGTCTTGTTCAGGTAAAAATAGCTAAAACGCAAGAAAGGTTTTCATAATTTAATTAAAAAAATGCCAAATAATAATACTTTAATACAAATATATAGGATAAAATCTTAAGTAACAAATCCAAAGTAAAACCTATTTCTGAAAATGTAAGATATAAAATAAATGTCAAAGTTACTAAAATATAATCTATACTTAATCTCACTAAATCCAAAATAGGTACATATGTCTCGACATGTTAATAGTACTCTTATTATTTAAAGTTAACTTAAATTTAGCCTAATCCTATAATGTTTTGATAAAATCTTTAACCTTCCAAGTAACATATGCTAATTACAATTAGCATTTCAAAATAATATGCTTTGAGCAAACTGTGACATTGCAAGTACTAGTGCCTATTTTTTTTACAAAATACAAACATATTTTTTTCTTTCTTAAGATAAAACATGTTTTATCTAAAATAACAATAAGACAAATATAAGCAAACTAACACACCATGATGATGCTGTGATTGTGATTGTTCCATTTTACATTTGACTGTAATGTTACGCCGAAATATTTTGCTGATAGTATTAGTTCTAAAAGTCAGTGATTGTTCCATTTTACATTCGACTTCAAGGTTACGCCGCGATATTTTGCTGATGTTATTGGTTCTAAAAGTATGGTTATGCAGAATTTAATTGTGTTTGAATGGTTTCTTTTTTAAGTGTTATTGTTAAAGTTGTGCATTTTCCTGGATTGAAGGTAATGAGCCACTCAGTCTCTCGTGTAGCAGCTCCGTTCATATGTGTTTGTTGTTTTGTGTTATCTTGTTGACATGTAGTTTAACCTCCCCAAGGGTGACTGGGGAATAGAAATATGGTCACTTGGTCTTCTCCCGACCGGCAGTAAAACGCTTGCCGAAGTGGGGCGTCCGTTTGGCTGTGCGGGATGTATCAAGTTCGCAGTCACGTCCGGTCAGAAGGGAGACGTTAAATCAGATGCCTCGTGTAAAGAGAGTGCCACGCTCTTTGCACGTTAAGAACCCTTGCAACAACTCTTTTGAGGGGTCCGTAGGTGGCCTGTTGCAAGGCAAAATTTCTGTCCCTATCCAATATACACTCCTTTTCCGGTGGTAGTCCAAATTTCTCCGACCCAGATGGCCTCTATTGTATCAGCCTACCTATTGTATTTATTGTGAACTTGTTCTCGTCCTGAATATGCATGAAATATTTGCCACTGGACGTTAAGCAACCAACAATCAATTAATCATGTAGTTTCACAGTTTATAATACTATTTTAAGTAAAAAGCCGTAATTTGCTGGCATCGATGTATTCTGGATTTTTTTTTATATTAATTAGAAGAGAGTATACAGTAGGCTCGATGATGTTCCTTGGGGCACACCTGGTGTAACTGGTACTGTATTTGATGTTATTCCATCTATAACCACTGTTGGTGTACGGTTTGATAAAAAAAGGTATGAATCCATGTAACCTCTCTGACGTGGTTCTTGATATATAAAACCCTTAATATATTAAAACTGAATAATTCTGATTTTCGAAAAAAATAAAAGCAGATGAAAAAAGGAGATGTGCATATTATACATATCCAATAGGATTGTTTCGACACGTATTTTAACCCTGCACATTTCTAATGGTGTCAGTCAAAACAACAATCACAGGCCAAAGAGTTCTGATCGTGAAGTTTTGGTTGACATTTGATACAAATTTCAATCCATTCGTACACTGCACACAAATTCTTGATCTTGTTGTTAACCCCGATGGTGAATGGGGTATATAAATATGGTCACTTGGTCTTCTCCCGACCGGCAGTAAAAACGCTTGCCGAAGTGGGGCGTCCGTTTGGCTGTGCGGGGTGTATCAAGTTCGCAGTCGCGTGCGGTCAGAATGGGGACGTTTAATCCGATGTCTCGTGTAAGGAGAGTGTTACGCTCTGTGCACGTTAAGAACCATAGCAGCAACTCTCTGAGGGGTCCGTAGGTGGCCTGTTGTAAGGCAAAATTTCTGTTCCTATCCAATACACCCTCACTTTCCAGTGGCAGTCCAAAATTTCCCGACCATTGGCCTCTTTTATGACAAGACCTACCTATTGTATTTATTATTAACTTGTTCTCGTTCTGAATATGCATGACATATTTGCCACTGAACGTTAAGCAATCAACAATCAATCAATCAATCTTTCGTTGATCCGAATTATAAGCTGCTTCCACGCTTCAGATGTAAAATATTCTCGTCAAATATTTGTCATTTATTAACGAAGCACATATCAAGAAGATGATTGGCATCGGCCTTAGTTTTATCAGAAATAATGTCATCAAGTGTGCCGTTTCATCCCTCAGAATCTATGACAGAATCGTTGAAAACAAAGTACATTATATCATTGTTTCATTACATTTAATAGTGAATTTGTCAAGTTTTAAAAAATGGAATTTAATGTTGTGTCTATGCCGTTTTGCCTACCCTTCTCTTTTTTCCTTAGTTGATCGTATGTGCTCTTTTAAGAATAGGTATAGTCTTGGTGATCTTTTGTTTTGAAAACCTGATTATGCATGAAATATTTGCCACTCGACGTTTAGCAACCAACAATCAATCAATCTTTGAATTCCTGCGGAAATGTTTATAAGGATGTTAAGTGGGTAAGGTGACCCGTCTTTTCGTCAAGTTTTCATGATGAGTCTGGATAACCAGAAGTCCAATTCTTTTACAGTAGCTGTTTCTGGGTCAACAGGCACACAAGCAAATTCATCAAACCTAGTCATTGGGTTACAGTTTCTGTTTTCTGCCCGACCTCTCCAGACATTCATGGACCAGCGTGTTCCTCGGTTAGAACTGGTTCTGCAAATCGACTTGAATCTCTTTAGTTTGAACATACCAATTTTTGCGTTTGAATTGCATACTAATCGCTCTGTATCTGTACTTCTGGTACCCAAAAACTTATGATCTGGCAAATCAGTGTTGCTCATCATGATCAGAATTGAAATGACACGGAGCTACGGTATTGATACTGGGTAAATTTTACAAAAAAAACACAACTCTCTTAAATTTACTGAAATCTAGTCGCACTTACCTTGTTTGATGATTACTTTTACCAAGCGATCAACTGACCATCAATTACACCAATTTAACAATCACTCGTGTTGTGAATATGTATCACCGGCCGTTTTCTGTGTTATAGTGATTCAAAGACGGAATACCAATACTTTAAACTTTATTAGCAAGGTCCGGACAGTACCAGACCTAAGACCTAAACTGACTACAAAATTACATACACAAGCATATATAAAAAAAAAAAACAGTATCTATAGAAAAGGATTAGTGTCCAACGGATTAACTTGTCATGGTCAGAGTGATTTCCATCACGACAAACATATATTTTACAATAGAATTAATTCAAACACAAAGATATATAAAAGGTTAGATAGACGGATTAACAAATTGTCACTTTAGCACTTAAAAGATCTTAAAATATAATGTCTGATCTTAATTTATTTCTAATCGCAAATAGTCCAAATCTTCCTGGTTATATTCGCTACTACTCCACCTAAGCTCGGTCTCCGAGTTTTTCGAAATAATTTTGTTATCGTCGTGGGTATCCTCCTCCTCGCCGATGATTGCCACGCGAGCAATCATTTCGGTTTGAATGTTTTATATCTAGATCTTGAATCTCGTGTCTACTGTTTACGTTCTCTTCCTTAAGTCTCCGAATTTCGTCTTCTATATCATGTAAGATGCGACTGTACTGCATGTCAGTATTTTTGAACTCCGTTGTTAAGCGTTGTCTGGAGTTCGTTAAATTTAGATTTTCCTTTCAGTTGAACTATTACTCTTTCCAAATGTTCAGTTTTACTTCTATGTTCGATCTTTTGAATTTCCCGGCCATATTCTGAACGTTCCAAATTTACTATGTCCAAAATGTTTCTTAACATCACATTATCTTTCACTACGGTATCCAATTTAGATTTTTCAGCCTTAAGTACAGCGATTTCTTTGATGAAATTTCGGTTAGACACTTTTAACTTGTTTATGTCCTGTTACGTGGATTCGTCCTGTATGGTGCACGTATATGAAGAGATTTTCTTGTCCTCAAGTCCTTGAAACGGAAATTGAGACATTTGCCTCTTCTCAATAAACGTTCTCATACGGTCACTGTCTCTCTGAATTTTGGATTTCGACTTTGATTTCTTCTTCAGTTTTGGGTTTTCATGTGACTTAACGTGAAAACTACACATACGGGCAAAATGTCCATGATGTATGCGCTTGTAACAATGAGCGTTAGCTGCATAACATTGATGGTTGGTGAAAACGTTCAATGTATTACCGCAATATTTACAAAGAAAGTCCAAACAGGTATCTTCTTTTCTTATCGGTGGCCTGTTGCAAGGCAAAATTTCTGTCCCTATCCAATACCCTCATTTTCCAGTGGCGGTCCAAATTTCCCCGACCATCATCCCAGATGGCCTCTTTTGTATCAACCTACCTATTGTATTTGTTGTGAACTTGTTCACGTCCTGAATATGCATGAAATAAGTGCCACTGGACGTTAAGCAACCAACAATCAATCAATCTTTTCTTATCGGAAACGAATGTCCATTTCTGCAAGGCTGGTAAATCCAGGTTCCTTCCATTCTGTTGCTTCTGAAGGTATTCATTTACTAGTTTGGGGGAACTAGATCGGATCGTGCCACGGGTACCTCAACCAATATATAACCGGGCGTTTTCCGTGTTATAGTAATGCAAAGACGGAATACCAATACTTTAAACTTTATTAGCAAGGTCCGGAGAGTACCAGACCTAAGACCTAAACTAACTACAAAATAACATACACAAGCATATATAAAAAAAACAGTATCTATAGAAAAGGGTTAAGTGTTCAACGGATTAACTTGTCATGTTCAGAGTGATTTCCATCACGACAAACATATATTTTACAATAGAATTAATTCAAACACAAAGAAATATAAAAGGTTAGATAGACGGATTATCAAATTGTCACTTAAAAGATCTTAAAATATAATGTCTGATCTTAATTTATTTCTAATCGCAAATAGTCCAAATCTTCCTGGTTATATATGTGCTAAATTGGATAATGTATAGAAAGGTATATACCATGAAATTAAATAAATTTCAAAGTAAATACCTTTCCATACATAAACCGAGACTTATAACCTCTGACGAATTTATTTTTAGTTTTAAAAAAAGACATAAAATTACAAGGCTACCGGAAGTGCTTGGATAAATGTATTAAAAATTTTTATAGCGAATGTGTATTGGTTTTCTGTTGAAAAAAAAGTTTTTGATCTTGACGAAAATATTGTATTCGGTATTGTTTACATACAATACAAATTACACATCAAAAGAATCTGTTAATGAAATTGATGTTAAATTTCAAAGATTTTCCAAAATAGTAAATAAATTATACTACTTGGTGACTATTAATAGTCGCACTGCTAAATTGTCCGATTTTTATGATGAAAGTTCTGTCGATGACTTCATTGTTGAACATTTTACAGAGATTTTAATATACCTATAGAAAGAAACTCTCCAGATGATGTAGTTAATCCAGGCTTTGGTAGAAAATTATAAGACTTTTGTAAATCTAACAAAGTGTTTATACTGAATGGAAGAGTAGGTCAAGCTGTTAATGCAAAAACTACACGTAGAAACAATAGTGTTATTGATTTTTTTATATGTATCTCACATTTTCTACATTTCATAAGCAATTTTGAAATTGGTGAATTTCCAAACTTTTTTCTGATGTGCACTCACCTTTATCATTACCTATTGATTGTCAGTCCTCGATCCACCCCAAGGGTGACTGGGGTATAGAAATATGGTCACTTGGTCTTCTCCCGACCGGCAGTAAAACGCTTGCCGAAGTGGGGCGTCCGTTTGGCTGTGCGGGATGTATCAAGTTTGCAGTCACGTCCGGTCAGAAGGGGGACGTTAAATCCGATGCCTCGTGTTAAGAGAGTGCCAAGCTCTTTGCACGTTAAGAACCCTTGCAACAACTCTTTTGAGGGGTCCGTAGTTGGCCTGTTGCAAGGCAAAATTGCTGTCCCTATCCAATATACCCTCATTTTCCAGTGGCAGTCCAAATTTCCCCGACCATCATCCCAGATGGCCTTTATTGTATCAACCTACCTATTGTATTTATTGTGAACTTGTTCTCGTCCTGAATATGCATGAAATATTTGCCACTGGACGTTAAGCAACCAACAATCAATCAATCAATCCTCGATCAAAAATAATGTAATTGAAAATAATTCAGTACAGCAAAATATGATTGGAAAATTGAAAATTGAAAAATAAATGAATATAGAAAAAATATTGATACAGATAAAGTTGATTACGTTACAAGCAAGCTGAATATTTCTAATGATAAAGATAAGATTTCAAAAAATGACATGAATAATTTGGTACATGAAGTTTCTAATATCTTGATTGATTCTGCAAAACTTACTTTTGGTACAAATGTGTATACTAAAACTATGTTGCGTAATTCTGAGAAACAAAACAATAAACAGTGGTAGGATACAGATTGTAACAAAGCAAAGAATAATTAAGAAAATCATAAACTTTAAGACGTTATAAACATAATGATTATGTGTCAAATATTTTTTCAATGATAGATTACGACAGGGTGAGATATATTATAAGAAAGTGATGGATGGATATATTAAGAAATAAAATGCAAATATGAGTGACAACATGAAAAAATTGAAAAATAAAATTCCAAAAAAGTTTGGAAATTGTTTAATAAGGGACGTCAAATAGAGAAAAAAGCAATATATCTATTGGAACATTATTCGATTTTTTAAAGATTTGAATAAGAAGAAGTTTGAAGATGAATTTATTATTGGAAACGATGTGAGCTCATCTTGTGACGATAACACACTTAATTGTGTAATAACACGAAAATATATTTTAAAAGCTGGTAAAAAGGCAAGGAATAATAAATCGCCTTCAGTAGATCAAATCATTAATGAATACATTGCTTTATCTCTAGATAGTATGATTGATATATACATTAACCTGTTTAATCTTATTTTTGATACGGTATATTACCGGAACCTTGGCTTATTGGTGAATTGATACAAAGGAGTGTAAGTTAGATCCAAAAAGAAATATAGACCGATTACTTTATTGTCGTGCTTGGCGAAAATATTTACATCTATTCTTAATGACAGGTTGGGTTTTCGTTGATGAATTAATTGAATATATTAAATGTAAATCAAACTGGATCCCGGCAAGGTTACTCTACAGCTGATCATATTTTTTTTTATTTATATGCACTTTTTGAACTTCTTAGTATTTAAAAGAAAAAGATGTTTTGCGCTTCTGTAGATTTTGAAAAGGCGTTTGATTTTGTACACCGTATTGTTTTGTTTTATAAACTCCTTTTTAAATAATGTAAAAGGAAAGCATGTATGATGATGTTAAATCACGTATTGTCTATAATGATCATTTGTCTGACATGTTTGCTAGTTGAATTAGTGTAAGACAAGGGGGAAAGTCTTGGTAACTTTAATAATATTATTTATTTTCAACCATGCGAAACAAAATATGTATTATATCTGAACTGCTATTTTCTCTGAAGCTATGTACTAGTTTATGTAAATATAATTATTTATTCATATAAATATTTATAAAACCTCTAAGTAGTTTTAACCCGGGAATGTATTCACTTATTACGACAATTTCCGTATAAATTTCACGTTTCATTCCGATCCGGTGGTATTTTATTATAAAAAAACAATCAATCAATCAATCACACAAAAACGATTTTTTTTAGGGCTTTGTCTGCGGGGACAACAACATATTTATCATGGAGGTCGGATAGGTGTTTAGCAACATTTGGGTCTTTAAACTGATAAATATTTGTTCCAATAAAAACAATATTCAAATATGTCAATACAGTGTCAAACATGTAGATTTTTAGAATAAGTTTATTTATAAGGATTCTTTTGACAAGTTTGCCCGAGTCGTTAATTTTCGGGACTGTGTGAACAACACCATTGTTAAATTAAGGATGTACTATTTCCGGTTGAAATATGTTTTCCATAGGTACAATCAAACATGCAAACCGAATCTTTATATCTTTGTGAATTAAGTGAAGGTTTTGAATTCTTTGTTAACTAGTATTAGATCGCTTACGCTCATCGAAATCCAAAACGTCAGTACAGACACGTTTCCAAACCTTTGATAACTATTTACAACACTGGTTCGATGCCACTGCGAGGGTATCACCAGGTCAGTAGTCAGCACTTCGGTGTTAACACGAATGACTATTAAGTGGTAATTTCTATAAATTTCCTTTTTAAACAACTTTGAATTTTTCGAAAAACTATTGATTTTCTTATCCCAGGAATAGATTACCTTAGTCGTATTTGGCACAACTATTTGGAATTCTCAATGCTCTTCAACTTCTTGCTTGTTTTCATAACTATTTTGATTTGAACATCAATGATGACTCATCAGATGAGTCTTATGTAGACGAAATGAGCGCCTGATGTACTTAATTATAATCCTGGTACCTTTGATAACTATTGCCAAAGCAATGTGAAGGCACGTATATGATGAGGATTAAACCAGTCTGCTGGCGCCTAACACTCACCCTAACCTGAGATAGTGGTGTAAAATTACAACAAACCGAACACTTTAAAAAGTAATGGTACCTTATTCCTTTCTCTTTCTATGATTTTTCAATGTCAATAATATGTAAGATTTATTCAATAATGTTCCATTCACAAATATTGTTGCATTTTTAAAAGAAATTGGAATTTATTATAGAATATAAAAAAAATATCGTTTTTAATTTGTATCACGTTATTTTACTGTTGATTTTTATTTGTATATAATCAATTTGCTTTAGTTAAGAATTTTAGTATATTGAAGGACTTTTTGTCTTATTTTAAAAATATGCTATAAATTGTAAAAATATTCTAATTAGCTCTCGCCGCGATATAGACTTTTTGTGCTAATGCGGCGTAAAGCAACCATCAATCAAATCAAATAAAATTCTATGATTTTTTTACATTGAACATGTTGGAATTCAGTATCTGAAAACAGAATGATTTAACCAAATACAGTCATTTTCTTCCTTCAATTCTGAGACTCTATTAAAAATTAACAAGAATATGTCCATAGCACACCGATGCCCCACTAGCACTTTCATTTCCCATTTTTAATGGACCTTGAAATTGGGATAAAAACTTGGCATTTAAATTAGAAAGATCATATCATAGGGAACTGTTGAAGGCCGTACTTGAACCTATAATGGTTTACTTTTTAAATTGTTATTTGGATGGAGAGTTGTCTCATTGGCACTCACACCACATCTTCCTATATCTATTGTAAACTTGTTCTCGTCCTGAATATACATGAAATTTTTGCCACTGGATGTAAAGCAACCAACAATCAATTAATCATAAGGAACATGTATACTAAGTTTCAAGTTGATTGGACTACCTTGACCAAAAACTTTTACCTGAAGCGGAACAGAGGGACAGAAGGTAGGGACGGAAAGACACACATACGAACAGACGCACAGACCAGAAACCATAATGCCCCTCTACTATCGTAGGTGGGGCATAAAAATATAGGAAAAAATGCAGGATAGTGTTTGAAAGCATTAAATAGTGCACCCATGTCTTGTGTATTATTATTTTTCTGTTTGTCTTTTTATTTTTTAGCCAGGGCATTGTCAGTTTATTTTCAATCTAAGAGTTTGACTGTCAGAGTGTCCCTCTGGTATCTTTCGCCCCTCTTTTTAAATAAATTGGTGTCAAACTTAACATTGAAGTTGAAGTCATTCCATCCACTAGTACCTAAGAAAAGTGTGATAAAATTTGTAAGGGTTCCATAGAACCCAGTGTCTTGCCTACTTTTGCTGAAAATCACAGGCTCAACAAAATGAGGAAAAAATCAATAAAAATATTCCTCTTGATACTATCTTTTGAAGCTTCTGTCCAAGTTTAGTAAAACTCCAGGATAGTTTATAAATCTAATAAATGTTTAAAGACTTTAACTGCAGACTGTATGAAATGTTAACCAGAAGATTCAGTCCATTTATAAGTAAAATACAGATACACAGGTACAAAATATTAACAAACTTTCCTTCTAAATACTAGCTTATGATCATAAACAAGCTTCTGTCTAACTTTGGTACAAATTAAAAGTAGCATAAAATTTTTATTTTTTTTTAAGATTAAACCATAGAGTGAATGTGTTTTGTTTCCTGCCAGAAAATCTAAGTCCATTTATAAGTAAAATTTCGGAAAAAATGGAATTTTGTTTTTACAAAATTTACTTCTGGATACTATCTTATGATCATAAACCAGCAACTGTCCAAGCTTGGTACAAACCCAGGATAGTTAAAGAAAGTTATTAAAATTTTTAAAAACTTTAACCACTGGGTGAATATTTGTGGACACCGCCACCGACAACGACGGAATGTAGGATCGCTTAGTCTTGCTTTTTCTACAAAAATGGACAACACAGTGAAATAGACCTCTCTTCTAGAGTAAAACTCAGAGAGTAGTAGGAGTTCTATGTTTATTTGGCAACATTTAAATACATAATATCACAGATAATTTAACAATAAAATATAATGTAATTTGTAACATTTATAAAATACTTTGAAAAATAACATCTAGAAACATTTCAACAAGCACAAATAATAAAAAAATAAATAAATAAAGCAATAATACTATAACTTTAAGACAACCTAGACTAACAGTAAAAAAGGTTTTGCCAATTTTATTACTTTTGACCAAGTAATATGGCTTATTTGTACAAATTAAAACTTATAAATAAAATTCAATAAAATGGACAGTGGCTAATGACAATAAATTACAGGATCCTAACTTAGGACAAGCACATACAGAAATGTGAGGAAAACCAAAGAATTCAGCCATTTTCTATTTTGTAAAGTGCTCAATTGTTTGGGCAGGTGAAACTTTAATTTGATCTTGATCCTGATCTGAACATAAGCATTGTGCATAAGTTGCATGACATTTAGTTGAGGCAACCTCAAGAAAAAAAAAACCATTTGGTGACAAACCCACGGCTGCAGTAAGGGCATAAAAAAAATCATGTCCCCTTAAAACAGGAGACATATGAAAGTGTTATGACTCATCCATAGATTGGTTAAAATGGAAAAATTATTTTGAACTGTAATAATTGATTGGTGTTTACTTTACGCCACACGCACGCAAAAAGGCTAAATCACGATGATGAGAGCTATTTTAAATATTTTTACAATTTACAGTATATTTATAAAATCAGACATAAGGGCTTGAAGTCATAAAGCTTTGCTCAGTGCTCGTGGCAGAAAAATCGTGCTTGAAACATGAAATCCAGCATTATGATTGGTTAAATTTGGAGAACGAGTACTTAAAACTAACTCGAAAGTTTTATGACCGAGAGGAAAGGTCCTTCAATAAACTAAAATTCAAGTCTTAAACATATCTATATGTTCTGTAATGTAAATATCAACAATATCACAACTGTATAAGATTATAGTATTTTAGATATGTTTTAATTTTTTAGTATATAAAGTATGCATCAATGCAGGTTGTCACCATATTCTCCCATCAGCATAAGCAGGATGAGCTAGTCTATAGGCATGACGTTTCCATGATTCTTCTGTTGTTCTTTGAATTAGAGATCTGTATTCTTTAGCCTCTTGTTGTTTTTGTTTCTGTCTTAATTCAAAGTCCTCTCTGTAATACAGTATATAAATCATATCAGATTGTGATGACTAAAAAAGGGGGGAAACAAAGATCCCCTGCCAAGATAGTCTAATAACATCTATAAAACTGTTGTGAAGGACACAATTATTTTTTATGCATCTTTAACCATTGAGATAGTAAAAATAAAAATCTCCTAAAATCCCAAATTTTCAGTAACAAATATATCTATGTTGTTCGTATATATACTTAACATCAGAGGGATCACTTTCAATAGACTTTGAACAAATAAATGCAATATTCTATATTTTTTTCAAACCTCAATGCAACGCAATGTTCAATTTAATTAGATCTGAAACCTAATAACCATAAAAATATATTTACTTGAGATTTTGAAGTCTTATGTTTTCAAGGAAACAATACCTTTCCTTACTTATTCATATTCTAGTTAATTAGGGCTGAAAGTTTGAGAAAGAAAATGAATAAAGTTCCTGTTTTAATAACTGAGGTTTTTTACGAGGAGAATAGACATATAATATTTACAAATCTTAAAATGACTTATTAATTACTTAAAACTTTGTTTAAAAAAGGCCATATTACAAAAATACCTCAATTCTCATCAGATTTCTTATTTGTATGATACATGTATGTTATACATATTTTATATTTAGACTTTTTGAATTTTAAAAAAATAAAATAAAAATAAAATGTATCCCAATGTTGTATTATTTTTTCAAAAAGTTTTATTTAAAATTGACACTGGTTTACAAAACATAGTTACTTATAAGAAGCTTACAATTTTTCAAACTACTTCTGGAACAATCTGAATTGTGTTGACCATCTGCAGAACAGCGATAACAAGAATGTGTCCCCAGTACACGGATGGCCACTCGCACTATCATTTCTATGTTCAGTGGACCGTAAAATTGGGGTCAAAACTCTTATTTGGCTTTAAAATTAGAAAGATCATATCATAAGGAACATGTGCACTAAGTTTCAAACTTCATCAAAAACTACCTTGACCAAAATCTTTAAACTGAAGCAGGACGAACGGACGAATGAATGGACAAACAGATGTACAGACCAGAAAACATAATGCCCCCTCTACTATCATAGATTAGGCATAAAAAGCTACATATATCATAAAAAACTTACAATGCCTGAGCTTCTGCTAGTGAGTTTGCTTCATCATCTACTTTAATGTTTATTTTGGAGATCTTGAAAGGCTGACCAAAAACTTTTGCCTGGAAAGAGATAAATCATTATTATATCATGAGTGTACATAATGAAATGTCTCACCTGCTTTACTTGACTTTACGTTGAAAGTGAGCTATATGAAAGTTACAGTGCAAGTGTTGCACAAACTAAAAGATTATTAATGAACAATGTAAATGAGATCAATGTCCAGGGGTTAAAAATTCCACTAGCACGACGCCCGGGACTACAGCATTTTGGCCTCGGGCAACCAAAACTTGTAACCCAATATGCCCGACGGACTAGTAACAAAACATTCGTGGCGTTTCCAAAATAGAAAGTGGAATATCCCTTCATCACTATTCTATCTTAGCCAATCAGATTCGACTACGTCATCGGGGATTCCCAGAATTTGAACTGATTTTGTACAAGTTTTAAAATAGTACAAATAACTCGGGGTGGATCCCGTACTTCCAATATCGATTTGTCGATCAGTACAGGGGGTATACATTGCTTATGCAACCAGAGAAATATAATGTAACCTGATTGTACCTCCTTCTGAATAATTTATTGCAATATAAATGTGAATCCCTTTTGACAACAGAAACCTGACTTTTGTCAGATATAACTTTTGAAACATGTTAGGACGCTATTTTGTTTTTGTTTACATACTGTGAAGAAGCCTCCAGAACCATGACCTAAACATTAACAGTCTTCAGAAAACTTTCATCAATCATGATTATCTTCATTGATATTCAAATGAATTGGAATTTTCAAGAAATAAAATTTATAACAATTACAATTTCAGTTTAGAGACTGTGCTCAGTTTGTAATCTATTTATAGCCCACAATTAGCTTATCAATGATAAATGTAAATATGGATATTACTGTACTTCCTTTATAAAACAATTATAAAAGACACAAACGATTGATGGTGATATTTATTCACATAAATATTTGAGGTCATCTGATTTATTTTAATAAATAGAATTTTTAAACTGAAAACAAATATGAGCATTACATATAACCAGCTTATAATTCTTTTACACAAACGTGATGATGAATCTGATAAAATCACTCCAATCCTTTTATATAACCATGTATAGCAGTGGTCAAGACTTGTACCATCTCTGGATTTGGTCAACTCATTATTACAGAATATTCAATGAATATTCAGTTATCGATTAATTCAATATATCTGATAATGGGATAGTTTTTTGCTGACATAAGTTTTGGCTATCCAATTTGCAAAAATCTACTGTACGATTGATAAAAATTGTTAAGTTTATAGAATTCATTTAATTGCAGCAAACTCTGAATTTTTGAGGCATACTCGGGGCTAGCAGGTCAGTTTTGTTGGGCTAGTAGTTCTTCCAACAGGGCTAGGAAAATACTGATACCAATTAGCCCTGGACTAGTGAGCTATAACAACATTTCTTAACCCCTGATGTCAGATCAACCAATACAGACAGATATGTAAATGAGATCAAGGTCAGATCAACCAATCCAGACAGATATGTTTACCTTAAAAATCCAAATACAAAATATATAGTATCTGATAAATGGACTAAACCATGAAAAATAACATTGACCAACAAAACATTAAGGGTTAACTACAACTATCATGTGTAGATTGTAAACTTTAGATTATTAATTAATAATTAAAATGAGATCAAGGTCAGGTGAACCCTCCAGGCAAAAAAATGTACACCTTACAATCATTTCATACAATACATATAGTTGACCTATTGCTTAATATACATAAAAGATTAAAGACAAAACCACAAAATATGACTTATTGTGAATTCATTTATTTTTATGGGTACCAATTTTCGTGTATTAAGGAAAACTTGCATTTTAATGGATATTTAATTTCGTGGTTTTGCAAAAGTCTACATACAAGCCTATAGAAAATTTGTCATTCTTTGAACATCTAAATTTGGTATCAAACGAATAATAATGAATCCACAGTATAAAACAAAGTCAAGGTTAGATAAAAACCTACCAGACAACATGCTTACCATGTAATCATTCCATACACCAAACAAAGTTAACCTATTGTTTATAGCATATGAGGAACAGACATTTTACATAACCAAGAAAACTAAACATTGATGAACAAAGTATGAAAATGAGTCTAATTTCAGATGAAACCTGTTGGACAGACATTTACACCTTAAAACCATTCCATACACCAAATAAAGTGGTCCTCATTGCTTATTGGATCATTAATGACAAATTGACCAAATCAAATTAAACTAACATTGATCAGAGAACCATAAAAAGTAAAAACACAACAAGAAGTAATTGTAACAGGATGCTGTTACGAAGAGGATGCTGTTACGAAGTCTCCCAAACAAAGCTCCAATTACTTCCTATTCATATGGTCCCATGTTCATTTGATTTGAATTTTTTTCTCATACAAGAATATTTATGGCTTAACAAGATAATAGCACATTCTCAAATTGAACGGGGTGGGGACGACCCCAGGTACTTCCCTTTTATTTCATTTCATTAGTTTTATTGTCCCCTACAAGAATATATATGGTTTAGGGGTGGGGATCTGGACCATTTACAAGATAATAGTACATTTTCAAATTGAACGGGGTGGGGGTGACCCCCAGGAACTTCCATTTAATTTCATGTGATTTGTTTTATTGTCCCATACAAGAATACATATGGTTTAGGGGTGGGGATGTTAACTGTTTACAAGTTTTCAAACAAGAGGGTTTGGGGTGACCGAATCAAATGAACTCACCTCTCCAGAATTAAAAAAGTCTATAGCTTTCTGTATAGACTGATCATCTAACATTGTAACCCAACCTGTACCATTTATACTCCTAGTTACAGGGTCCTACAAACAGAAAAAAATATAACTAGATATCATTGAGATTGGAGCCATCTCTGTGGGCCCCGCTGTGAATAATGTGCATTAAAAAATTGTATCTTTACCATAGGACATGGGTTTGTCAACTGAAATCAAAGTTTTTGACCTTGACCTTTGACCTAGGAAGTTGTAAATAAATTATGACACACCCTTTGGTGTTGGTTTATAAACATGTCAAGTATAAACTTTGAAATGATAACAGTTCTCAAGATATAGAGCGGACACGATCTTTACCATAGGACATGGGGTTGTCAACTGAAACCAAAGTTTTTGACCTTGAACTTTGCACTTTGCCCTAGGCAGTCGTTCATAAATTATGACACACCCTCTGGTGTTGGTTCATATACATGTCAAGTATAAACTTTGAAATCATAACGGTTCTCAAGATATAGAGCGGACACGATCTTCACCACAGGACACAGGGTTGTCAACTGAAACCAAAGTTTTTGACCTTGACCTTTGACCTAGGAAGTTTTACATACATCATGACACACCCTCTGGTGTTGGTTAAAATGGATGTCAAGTATAAACTTTGAAATCATAACGGTTTTTAAGATATAGAGCGGACACAAAGTTAAAGTGTTACGGACGGACGGACAGACGGACGGTACGACAGACGGACAGACGGACGGACGGACAGACTGATCACTATAGGGCGACCCGCCTTAGTCGGCGGGGCCCTAATTATCTGATAGGTTTATTTGTGTATGTGTAATGCCACTTTCAGCACTAAAAGCTATTTTAAGGCTGTCATTTTTTATTGATGGAATAAGTTGGAGTGCCTGGAATAATTTGAGAGAAATTTGATTTTTTTAAGGATATTTTTGTTTTGCCAATATACGCATAGATAAGACCGTTGGTTTCCCCGTTTGAATGGTTTCACAATAGTAATTTTGGACCCCTTTATAGCTTATTGTTCGGTGTGAGCCAAGGCTCCGTGTTGAAGGCCGTACATTGACCAATAATGGTTTACTTTTATAAATTGTTATTTAGATGGAGAGTTGTCTCATTGGCACTCACACCACATCTTTCTATATCTATATAATCTCTAAAAATTTAATTTAAATTTTTTACCCTAGGAATAGAAAACTTTAGTTATATTTTCAAAATATTCATCAATGATCTTCAATTTTGTACTTTATTTTGACGTTTTAATAATTGATTGTCCCTGATGAGTCATTTAAAATTTGTAGTCCAAAACGCAAATTTGTCATACACAATTCTAGGTCTGGTATCTTTAAATTAATAACAAAATTTTACCACCGAAAACTTTTGACATTTTGGACTGTTTTTATCTCTTACCTTCATCAGACAAACTTCATCCAAGTTACAATCAGCCTCCATTTCAAACATAGCATCCATTTTCTGCTGTGTTGTGTTGCCAGGCAAGTTACTTAGATACAAAGCTTTTGATCTCTTTGCCTCAAGCTGAAATAAAATATTAAATGGACTTTAAGGTGGTACCCAACACTTTCACTAAAATTAATTTGGCTCATTTAAATTTAATAAAATTTTGACAAAGTATTCACTTTTACACTTTAACAAAAACATAAAAAAATTAATTTCAAACCAACCGTTTTGTCAGAAAAATAACACTGGTTATATAGCAATTTGACAAACACCAATTTTGAGAAGCTTAATATTCCTTTTACAACGCAACTTATCAAAACGTTTAGCTGACTTTACAGAGTTATCTCCCTGTAGTGTTAGGTACCACCTTAACCCAGTTCTCAATTTACAAATAGATTACTAAGGTACTGTGAGGTACTTGCTATAGATGTTGTGCACTATTTATCATCAAATGTTTTATTCCATTGTAAATATCAATTTGTTTTTTATCTATATACTAACTAGTATTTGTCAGCAACTAACTAGTTTTACCCCACCACATTCTGTATGTTGCTGTCCCAAGCCAGGAGCCTGTAATTCAATGGTTGTCAGGCCTAAATTAAAATATTGTTTGTTTGCCCTTTTCCGACCCTATGTTTTGAAACAGGGTAGGTAGGTAGGTAAAATATTTTATTTTTTTCCCCAAAAAAATAACTTGGCTCGGTATATTATTTGTCATGGGAAGGCAGGTAGGTATAATATTTTATTTTATAGATACAAACTCTGCATAATGTCATTTGTGTCCGGTTTTTTTTGCAAATAAGTTTTCTGGGACTATTAGTTTAAAAAAAAAATATCACGTAGAATGTGAAGCTAATTCACATGCACAGTACTATTTTGTTTTAAAATATCAAAATATAGAGCTGTACCGCATATCTTCAACGTTAATATGCCTGGAACTTTGAAGAGTTTGAACTTAATTGCACTTATATTTTGTACTACGTAATTTGTATGCTTACCTTAAGATTTTCTGTAAAAGATAACTTTGTACTGATAAGATATGTCCAGACAGACATACATAACTAGTAGAAAAAGTCGAGTGTTAAAAAACATCGTGTGTGCCTTTGTTTCCAATAAAAATGCTACAAGACTTAAAACTCTGACAATTGTCACGTATTTTACATCACATTTATAAATGATCTGTATGGACAACTTGGCGATTTTACTGCCAGATATTCTCCATTTTACAGGGTTTTGTCACTTTTGATTCAAATCAGATATAAATAATATAGCGGCATCGTTAACATAATCATCCCGATCTGCGGATCACAAAAGGCAATCCTTACAAAGAATACAACACGTGTCCGTTCACAAATTAGTTTGTACACACGTTGATAATTTTGTATCAAACGAACTTATTGGTAAATGAACCCTGCTCTTTAAGTATAAAGGTACAGAGTAGCGTATGTCATATCATGATTTCAGGAAGCGTTCACATGCTGAACATCGATTTCAAACAAATGCTTTGAAACTTCAAATGCAAGTGTTCATGTCAAACACTCAGGTGATACCAAACGGACTGGACCTTATACGTTAAAGATAAAACCCGAGAATTCCGGATAAAATAGTTTTGAGCGGGAAATACAAATATAAGATTTTTGGTAGGAACGAAAAAATAAAATAAAATAAAAACTTGCTGGTAAATACAAATAAAAGATTTTCAGGCGCAACGAATTTATAGGGTCGGTCGGTAAAGGGCAAACAATCAATATTTTAATTTAAGCCTCATTTGTTGTTGTGTAACATATTTGTTTTTATTCATAACTTTGTTCACATATTAAGCCGTAAGTTTTCTTATTTTAATTGGTTTAAACTTGTAATTTTGAGTCCTTTTATAGCTGACTATGCATTTACTCATTGTTGAAGACTGAGCAGAAGCTTATAGTAATTAATTTTAGTTTCGTATGGTCACTTGAGGAGAGTTGTTGCATTGGCAAATCATACGACACCTTCTTATTTTTATATTGAACATTTTATTGAAAGACAATATATAATTTTGCTTGTCATATAATTAATATTTCTTATTAATGATTCAAACTCAAATTGATTTGTTTATAATTTAATTTTGGATGTAACACGTCTTCTGATTGGCTGACGTTATTTTGTTATGAGCCTATAGACATAATTTAGTCATGTGACCGTCACATCATTAATGTTTTTTCATAATTTTCTACGGTTTAAAATGGAATTTAGAATTAAATTATAAGAAATGACTGTAATATTTTTTCTGTCTATTTGAAATAACATAAAAAATTTCGTGCACATTGTTAAATAACCGACTACGCGTGTTATTCAGTGTGTACAATTTTTTTTATGTTATTTCTTCATAGACAGAAAAAATATTACAGTCATTCCTTAAATAACATCTTGCTTCTTATAGGCACTCATTGTAGTTTTTTTCCTTAGTTACTGTAAATTCAGAAATTATTGCTTCCATTCAATATTGCGATTTTGTCATTTTAGACTTAAATGCGATTTTAATTTTTACGATTTTGAGATAAAAACCTCTTTAATTCATATAAAATAGTTTAAAATGCGAGTTTAAATTATTGTCTTTACAATTCCGTCCCATTTTTCGCAATAATAAAAACCTCTGGATAATTTCTGAATTTACAGTATTGACAATGTAAAGAATAGCATAGCAATATAATTAATCCTCTCTGTTTATTGACTATCCTTTCTTTTATTTGACATTTAACAAATAACAAACAAGTGAAACTGCGAGCTACTGCTCACTGATGATACCCCCGCCGCAAGTGGATAATATTAATAGTGTAAAAATATGCAAGTGTTCGGTAAACAGGAAGTTGTCGAGTGATGAATCTGAAAACGCATCACACCGTATAGCTGACTTATATAAATCCTGAAAGCAAATTTCAGAAATCCTTGTATTGTAGTTCCTGAGAAAAATGTGACGAAAATTTTCAACTTGGCTATAATGTGTAAAATCATACAAGTGTTCGGTAAACAGGAAGTTGTCAAGTGATCAATCTGAAAACGCATCACACGGTATAGCTGACTTAGATAAACCCTGAAACCAAATTTCAGAAATCCCTGTATTGTAGTTCCTGAGAAAAATGTGACGAAAGTTTCATGGGACGGACTGACTGACGGACGGACTGATGGACGGACGGACTGATGGACGGACGGACAGACAGAGGTAAAACAGTATACCCCCACTTTTTCAAGCGGGGGTATAATTACAAAAGCAATAGCTTAAAATCTTCAATACCTGCAGCCATGATGGTGCATCAGTAGTAGGTCGACCTGATCCAGTTATCAGTCCCCACTCTTCGCTGGACCAAACACATATATCATTTCCTACAATATATAATACAGTAACTGTTATAACTAGAGGCTCTAAAGAGCCTGTGTCGCTCACCTTGGTCTATGTGCATATTAAACAAAGGACACAAATGGATTCATGACAAAATTGTATTTTGGTGATGGTGATGTGTTTGAAGTTCTTACTTTACTGAACGATTTTGCTTCTTACAATTATATCTATAATGAACTTTGCCCATTAGTAACAGAGAACTATATTTGGTAAAAAATTACATAAATTTACCAAATTAATGAAAACTGTTAAAAATTGACTATCAAGGGCAATAACTCCTTAAGGGGTCAATTGACCATTTAGGTCATGTTGACTTATTTGTAGATCTTACTTTGCTGAACATTATTGCTGTTTACAGTTTATCTCTATCTATAATAGTATTCAAGATAACCAAAAACGACAAAATTTCTTTAAAAATTACCAATCGGAGGGCAGCAACCCAACAACCAGTTGTCCAATTCATCTGAAAAATTCAGGGCAGATAGATATTGACTTGATTAACAATTTAACTTCTTGTCAGATTTGCTCTAAATGCTTTGGTTTCATAGTTATAAGCCAAAAACTGCATTTTACCCTTATGTTTTATTTTTAGCAGTGGCGGCCATCTTAGTTGGTTGACCAGGTCACGCCACACATTTTTAAACTAGATACCCCAAAGATGATTGTGGCCAAGTTTGGATTAATTTGGCCGAGTAGTTTCAGAGGAGAAGATTTTTGTAAAAGATTACTTTAATTTACGAAAAATGATTAAAAATTGACTATAAAGGGCAATAACTCCTAAACGGGTCAACTGACCATTTTGGTCATGTTGACTTATTTGTAGATCTTACTTTGCTGAACATTATTGCTGTTTACAGTTTATCTCTATCTATAATAATATTCAAGATAATAACCAAAAACAGCAAAATTTCCTCAAAATTACCAATTCAGGGGCAGCAACCCAACAACTGATTGACCAATTCATCTGAAAATTTCAGGGCAGATAGATCTTGACATAATAAACATTTTTACCTCCATGTCAGATTTCCTCAGAATGGTTTGGTTTTTGAGTTATAAGCCAAAAACTGCATTTTACCCATATGTTCTATTTTTAGCCGTGGCGGCCATCTTGGTTGGTTGACCGGGTCACGCCACACATTTTTAAAACTAGATACCTCAATGATGATTGTGGCCAAGTTTGGTTTGATTTATGCCAGTAGTCTTAGAGGAGAAGATTTTTGTAAAGCTAACGCCGGACGACGGACGCAAAGTGATGAAAAAAGCTCACTTTGCCCTTTGGGCCAGGTGAGCTAATAATTCTTTAATGATTTGCATATTTTGGAATGCATTCATGATTGGTCGAGAGGTCTTCCAGTAATGGCTCTTGAAGTTATTTTTTTTTTATAGATGATGTTGACAGAACTACTTTTGAAACCAATGTAAACAAGATTGCAGCAATAATAAAATTAAACCTTCTAAGAATATAGGTTGACCTTTGAGTATTTTTGGTCGAAGGTCCTGGACCATCCATTACTTTTAAGTAAATTTAAACCCCTGTTAGCTAAACATTTTTGCCTATCACTAGAGCTGTAAGTTTACCTGTATTTTTTAACCAGGCACATAGTTCTTGTATATGTCCAAAAGTCATGGTAGGTATTTTATCATTTCGATAATCTGTTAGTATTCTTTGACTGTCAAGCAAGGATCCTGTCTCTCCTGAAAAAGAAAGAAGAAAATTGTCACTAAATGGTAATATAATTACTTTTAAATTTAGGAAATAATAACAGTTCAAGTTGAGGTTTTTATTTGGCAAACTTCTTCTTGCTCTCACAAGGATCTGTTAAATTTGTAAATATTTATTTCAATTACTGAAATTTTCTAAAATTTTAGCTATGTTGTATTACGATATTGTGAAAAGTGCAACTGGATATGATAGGAGAATGTTTTAAAAATTAAAAATAGGCATTTTTAATCTTGGTAGCATTTTTTTATACAGTATTTGCTGAAATCACAATAATATATCTCTCTTCTTGTTCAGGGGTTAAAAATTTCACTAGCCCGACACTACAACATTTAGGCCTAGGGCAACTAAATTTGTAACCCAATATGCCCGACGGACTAGTGACAAAAAATTATTGGCGTTTCTAAAATAGAACGAGGAAACTCCCCTCATCACTTTTCTATCTAAGCCAATCAGATTCGACTACGTCATCAGAATGTTAACTTATTTTGTACAAGTTTTAAAATAGAACAAATAACTCTGAATGGATCCCGTACTTTCAATATCGATGTATCAGTACAGGCTTGATATGCAACCTGAATGCACCTTCTTCTGAATAATTTATTGCAATATTATTGTGAATCCTTTTTGACAGCAGAATCCTGACTTTTGTCCGATATAACTTTTGAAACATGTTATGGACGCCATTTTGCCTCCAAAACCATGATCTAATCAATAACATTCTCGGAAAACTTAAATAAAGACAACAGTACTATACCGCTGTTCAAAACTCATAAATCCATGGACAAAAACTAAATGTGGGTAAAAAACTAAAACCGAGGGAAACGAATTAAATATAAGAGGAGAACAACTACACAACACTGTAATGTAACACACACAGAAACGGACTAAGCATCAGACAAAATCCCATGAGAATAACAAATATAACATCAAAACCAAAAACATGAATTTGGGATAGACAAGTACCATGACACGTCTTATCGCAATGTGAATTTACACTAAAAATAAGAGAAAACGACGCAACGTGATAATTTAACACACACTAAAACGAACAATAATATAACAATGGCCATCTTCCTGACTTGGAACAGGACATTTTAAAGAGAAAAAGGGTGGGTTGAACCTGGTTTTGAGGCATGCCAAGCCTTACACTTTAATGGCAATGTTAAATATAACATTGAAATGACAACATAATATAACAGGAGTACAATACAAATAAATAGGAGAACATATTAGACAAAGAAACACATGATTAATAGATAACAAAAAGCATCAGGTTAAACTTGATGCAACAAATTTTCATCAATCATGATAATCTTCATTGAAATTCAAATGAATTCGAGTTTTAAAGTCCCCAATGGTGACTGGGGAATAGAAATATGGTCACTTGGGTCTTCTCCCGACCGGCAGTAAAACGCTTTCCGAAGTGGGGCGTCTGTTTGGCTGTTCAACCTTTTTGATAGATTTCTTCATAACGACAGTTTTCTTTTCTTGACCATCGTAAAACTATGCTTGAAACACGTGTCACTCAAACGACTGTAAAGTAGTCTCCCTAATCAATTACCTATATTAAAGTCAAAGGATAATTAAAGTTTTAAATCGGAGATTTTTCTTGCTTTTGAACATTTTTCGTCACAACAACAGCTTTCTTTTCTAAACTATATTTACAGGGAGAGGAGACGTCAATAGTTTGCTTAACACGTGCTTCGCAAAGTGGTAAATAAATTCAGTATGTGACATTTAGCGGAAGCCATTTATCCATATCATTTTGTCAAACAATTCAATCAACACCTTTATTAATTAGTCTTTTGTTGTCGATAGCTATAAAATGCAATCAGCTGATTATTGATTTTCTGTCCGAATCTTAATGAGGTCAAGGCGAATTCCGAGTATTGTCTGATCGGGTAAAGTCCGAGAAACTCGAAAAAAAGTAAATAAACAAGATGGAGGGAAATAAATCATTTTACATATTACTTTCGCCAAATGATGAATTTTTATCTTTTTTTCTTTTAAACAAACGCGATAATGTATCTGGTAAAAACCCTTTAGTACTTGAAGACTTGTATCATGTCAGGATTTGGGCAACTCACTATTAAAGAATATTCAGTGAATATTCAATTATCAATTACTTATATATATCTGCTAATGCCAGTAATTGGATAGTTTTGAGTATCCAATTTGCACAAATCTACTGTAAAATGGATAAAAATTGTTAACTTTATATAATTCATTGTTTTTGCAGCAAACTCTGAATTTGTGAGGCATACTAGGGCTGGCGGGTCAGTTTTGCTGGGCTAGTAGTTCTTCCAACAGGGCTAGTAAAATCATGCTACCAATTAGCCGTGGGCTAGTGAGCTAATACAAAATTTCTTAGCCCCTGTTGTTATTTCTGTAGAATTGCAATAATAATTGCATGCACAAATTTAAAAATTTACAGTTTAAGCTATAATATAATGCAAGGCCTGCATTACTATTGTCTTATTCAGCACTGTGAATAGTGTTTTATTAATCTTCAAAATCTCTTGACAGAAACTTATACCATGTGCCATAAGGACTAAAATAATCATTCATTTTATTCTTCTATAAATCTGAAATTCTAAAATTGAGATGTAATAATCTTAATTTTTTTTTAATGACACATGTGTATAAATGTTTGTAGAAACTTTCTCTTCTGTATCATATATCCATAAGATGTTAGGAAATGTTGTACAAATATAACTAGAGTTATCTCCCATTACCTGGATTGCCTCCCATTGATGATAAGTTGACTAGTATTCCTTCAGGTAAATTAGGAAGATCTGACACACTAGGTCCTATCTTCTTTATATTAAATCCTGTCATAAAATTCATTCAATTAGTACATTTTTGAAGTAGAAATACATGACTATCAACAATTAGACTAAAAACTGTGCCATTTATCATAAAGCAATGTTGTCTCATATATATATATTAATTAATCTAATAATTTATTTTAAGAAAACTATAATATGAAAAAACGCTCTGAATTTTTGTTTTCTACATTTTGTTCTGTTACAATATTCGGAAATTCATATTTTTCAAGATAATTTATTCATTCAGCTTTAAAATCCAAAACTTGATAAAAATTGGTTAAATTAGGGAATTTACTTTCCTGAAAAAGTACCATATTAGAAATTAGCCCCACACAGTTCAAAACAAAAATTGTATTACTCTTACATGTCTTATAGATAGCATTACCTAATACTGTTGCAAGTTTTGTAAATAATTCTGTCATTTCCAATTCTTTCAAACCTTCAGTTTGATTTTGAGCATGAAGAGAATGTAAAGGAGACTTCCCACCAACCATTGATACCAAGCTCATCAGTCCTTCTTTACCTATTAAGAAATATCTATAAATAAATGTTTATAAACTTACTAAAGGGGGTCTCATTGGGGGGTTCCGATCCCGGATCCTGCTTACTGTTTTGTCAGATTCCCGTATCCCACTTACACTATGTACGTAAGCAATTCTCATTTTTGTCATTTCCCGGGTCCCGCAAGACCTCATTTCCTGTTTTCACGACACAATAATTTGACTTTCACGTGTCAAGCTAATAAAAATTCAGCAATCCCGCATCACGCTTAGACCCCAATGAGACTCACACTAAATGGTTAAAATACAGAAAATTAAATGTTATAGAAATACTGTTAATTAATCTCACAAAATGTAACAATAAAATCCTTTAAATACATAAAATATTGCTGGTTTTATGTTGTGTGTTTTATTTTCACATCATATGACATACCGTTATATAGACAAGCATGGACTTTTAGCACATCAAAACTGGTCATAATGTGTGGTTGTAACAAGCCAGGCTAGCATTATTTATGTATGTGTCTGTCTCAAGTCAGGAGCCTGTAATTCAGTGGTTGTCGTTTGTTTATGTGTTACATATTTGTTTTTCGTTAAATTTTTTTTTACATAAATAAGGCCGTTAGTTTTCTTGTTTGAATTGTTTTACATTGTCTTATCGGGGCCTTTTATAGCTGACTATGCAGTATGGGCTTTGCTCATTGTTGAAGGCCGTACGG
The DNA here is from genome assembly GCF_963676685.1 of Mytilus edulis. Taxonomy (NCBI): domain Eukaryota; kingdom Metazoa; phylum Mollusca; class Bivalvia; order Mytilida; family Mytilidae; genus Mytilus; species Mytilus edulis. The sequence goes on from NC_092354.1 coordinate 52,996,055, forward strand.
TGACCTGTAGTTGTTAATGTCTGTGTCATTTTGGTCTTTTGTGGATAGTTGTCTCATTGGCAATCATACCACATCTTTTTTATATAGCAGGTCCATGTGTTGCTTTTTTTTCTGAAAATATGCCTTTTTTTTAGTGCCAAGTGTTTAGGTTGGTGTCAACTGTTGTGCTGTTTAATATTGGTAATCCCTTTTTCTATATCATAAGTGTCAATCACAAGATATCATCTGAAGTCTCCCTAAATACTAAATCTCCCCCTGATGTCTGTTTTTAAAAGATGTTCAACCTCTAAAAATTAATTAAGGAATGACTGTAATATTTTTTCTGTCTATGAAGAAATAACATAAAAAATTTGGTGCACACTGAATAACGCGCGTAGCGGGTTATTTAACAGTGTGCACTCTACATTTTTTATGTTATTTTGAATAGACAGAAAAAATATAAGTCATTTCTTATAATTTAATTCTAAATTCCATTTTAAACCGTAGAAAACCATGAAAAAACGTTGATGATGTCACGGTCACATAACTAAATTATGTCTATGGGCTCATAAAAAAATAACGTCAGCCAATCAGAAGGCGTGTTACATTCAAAATTAAATTATTTAAAATTAACAGTAAAATAAATACAAAGATTAGAAACCCCTTTATTACCTTCGTTTAATTTTGAGGATAAGTAAACATAATAATCTTACCAATATTGTTTGAGCTGACATTGAGACTGTGTAACTGAGATTTGTGACTTTTTGTGGAAAAGATCTTTGACAAACTTAAAGCACCAGTGTCTGTAAACTAAAACAGAATGATAATTTGAAACATATGAAGTAAAAAAGGTCCCATTAATTACTATATTTATCTACTGGA